>NW_025228694.1:0-20637 GCF_018294505.1 Triticum aestivum
GCCGCCGCCGCCGGCACCTGGAGGGGGGAAACGGACGCGTCGGGTCTACACGGAGTGGATGTAGCTGTGGGTTTGGCCCGGATGTTGCTCCAAAGTGTTCCTCTGGGCCGACCTAACACAACCGGGTGGAGAGGTCCACTGGTCAAAGCCCGTCCGTGCAAAGTCAAAGGGCTAGATCCCGTGGTCAAACGCTACAGGGTTAGCCGGGACGGGGGCCCTGGGGGGTAGCAATGCCACCGGAGCGTCGTACCGGGCCCTCATACATGCGGGGTGGTGTTGTGGCATGTCCGAAGAGGCGGCACGCGTCTCCGGGTTGTGGCCCCCCTCACGGACGGCAATGAAATGGTAGTAGACGTTCTGCGGTAACGATGCAGCGTGAATATTATTAAATACTTGGAGCGCGATAAAATCATGAGTTTTTTACACAACGTGGGCACATGGGCTATAGGACTGATGGTAAGTTTTCATAATTTTTTGTGATGGAGAAGTATCTGAACACTTCCCTCTACGCGGATTGCTCTTCGCACGTCTACGACTGTGGCCGGCGGCCTACGGGGGCTAGCATACCGTCAAATCTTGCGTAGGCAGCCTCTCACAAATCTGGAAGTGTTGAGGCGGTTGCAAACGCCCAGCACGCGTCTCCGGGGTGTGCCCCCCCTCACGGACGCCGCCGCCGCCGGCACCTGGAGGGGGGAAACGGACGCGTCGGGTCTACACGGAGTGGATGTAGCTGTGGGTTTGGCCCGGATGTTGCTCCAAAGTGTTCCTCTGGGCCGACCTAACACAACCGGGTGGAGAGGTCCACTGGTCAAAGCCCGTCCGTGCAAAGTCAAAGGGCTAGATCCCGTGGTCAAACGCTACAGGGTTAGCCGGGACGGGGGCCCTGGGGGGTAGCAATGCCACCGGAGCGTCGTACCGGGCCCTCATACATGCGGGGTGGTGTTGTGGCATGTCCGAAGAGGCGGCACGCGTCTCCGGGTTGTGGCCCCCGTCACGGACGGCAATGAAACGGTAGTAGACGTTCTGCGGTAACGATGCAGCGTGAATATTATTAAATACTTGGAGCGCGATAAAATCATGAGTTTTTTACACAACGTGGGCACATGTGCTATAGGACTGATGGTAATTTTCTATAATTTTTTGTGATGGAGAAGTATCTGAACACTTCCCTCTACGCGGATTGCTCTTCGCACGTCTACGACTGTGGCCGGCGGCCTCCGGGGGCTAGCATACCGTCAAATCTTGCGTAGGCGGCCTCTCACAAATCTGGAAGTGTTGAGGCGGTTGCAAACGCCCAGCACGCGTCTCCGGGGTGTGCCCCCCCCCCTCACGGACGCCGCCGCCGCCGGCACCTGGAGGGGGGAAACGGACGCGTCGGGTCTACACGGAGTGGATGTAGCTGTGGGTTTGGCCCGGATGTTGCTCCAAAGTGTTCCTCTGGGCCGACCTAACACAACCGGGTGGAGAGGTCCACTGGTCAAAGCCCGTCCGTGCAAAGTCAAAGGGCTAGATCCCGTGGTCAAACGCTACAGGGTTAGCCGGGACGGGGGCCCTGGGGGGTAGCAATGCCACCGGAGCGTCGTACCGGGCCCTCATACATGCGGGGTGGTGTTGTGGCATGTCCGAAGAGGCGGCACGCGTCTCCGGGTTGTGGACCCCCTCACGGACGGCAATGAAACGGTAGTAGACGTTCTGCAGTAACGATGCAGCGTGAATAATATTACATACTTGGAGCGCGATAAAATCATGAGTTTTTTACACAACATGGGCACATGTGCTATAGGACTGATGGTAATTTTTCATAATTTTTTGTGATGGAGAAGTATCTGAACACTTCCCTCTACGCGGATTGCTCTTCGCACGTCTACGACCGTGGCCGGCGGCCTCCGGGGGCTAGCATACCGTCAAATCTTGCGTAGGCGGCCTCTCACAAATCTGGAAGTGTTGAGGCGGTTGCAAACGCCCAGCACGCGTCTCCGGGGTGTGCCCCCCCCCTCACGGCCGCCCCCGCCGCTGGCACCTGGAGGGGGGAAACGGACGCGTCGGGTCTACACGGAGTGGATGTAGCTGTGGGTTTGGCCCGGATGTTGCTCCAAAGTGTTCCTCTGGGCCGACCTAACACAACCGGGTGGAGAGGTCCACTGGTCAAAGCCCGTCCATGCAAAGTCAAAGGGCTAGATCCCGTGGTCAAACGCTACAGGGTTAGCCGGGACGGGGGCCCTGGGGGGTAGCAATGCCACCGGAGCGTCGTACCGGGCCCTCATACATGCGGGGTGGTGTTGTGGCATGTCCGAAGAGGCGGCACGCGTCTCCAGGTTGTGCCCCCCCTCACGGACGGCAATGAAACGGTAGTAGACGTTCTGCGATAACGATGCAGCGTGAATATTATTAAATACTTGGAGCGCGATAAAATCATGAGTTTTTTACACAACGTGGGCACATGTGCTATAGGACTGATGGTAATTTTTCATAATTTTTTGTGATGGAGAAGTATCTGAACACTTCCCTCTACGCGGATTGCTCTTCGCACGTCTACGACTGTGGCCGGCGGACTCCGGGGGCTAGCATACCGTCAAATCTTGCGTAGGCGGCCTCTCACAAATTTGGAAGTGTTGAGGCGGTTGCAAACGCCCAGCACGCGTCTCCGGGGTGTGCCCCCCCCCTCACGGACGCCGCCGCCGCCGGCACCTGGAGGGGGGAAACGGACGCGTCGGGTCTACACGGAGTGGATGTAGCTGTGGGTTTGGCCCGGATGTTGCTCCAAAGTGTTCCTCTGGGCCGACCTAACACAACCGGGTGGAGAGGTCCACTGGTCAAAGCCCGTCCGTGCAAAGTCAAAGGGCTAGATCCCGTGGTCAAACGCTACAGGGTTAGCCGGGACGGGGGCCCTGGGGGGTAGCAATGCCACCGGAGCGTCGTACCGGGCCCTCATACATGCGGGGTGGTGTTGTGGCATGTCCGAAGAGGCGGCACGCGTCTCCGGGTTGTGGCCCCCCTCACGGACGGCAATGAAATGGTAGTAGACGTTCTGCGGTAACGATGCAGCGTGAATATTATTAAATACTTGGAGCGCGATAAAATCATGAGTTTTTTACACAACGTGGGCACATGTGCTATAGGACTTATGGTAATTTTTCATAATTTTTTGTGATGGAGAAGTATCTGAACACTTCCCTCTACGCGGATTGCTCTTCGCACGTCTATGACTGTGGTCGGCGGCCTCCGGGGGCTAGCATACCGTCAAATCTTGCGTAGGCGGCCTCTCACAAATCTGGAAGTGTTGAGGCGGTTGCAAACGCCCAGCACGCGTCTCCGGGGTTTGCCCCCCCACTCACGGACGCCGCCGCCGCCGGCACCTTGAGGGGGGAAACGAACGCGTCGGGTCTACACGGAGTGGATGTAGCTGTGGGTTTGGCCCGGATGTTGCTCCAAAGTGTTCCTCTGGGCCGACCTAACACAGCCGGGTGGAGAGGTCCACTGGTCAAAGCCCGTCCGTGCAAAGTCAAAGGGCTAGATCCCGTGGTCAAACGCTACAGGGTTAGCCGGGACGGGGGCCCTGGGGGTAGCAATGCCACCGGAGCGTCGTACCGGGCCCTCATACATGCGGGGTGGTGTTGTGGCATGTCCGAAGAGGCGGCACGCGTCTCCGGGTTGTGGCCCCCCTCACGGACGGCAATGAAACGGTAGTAGACGTTCTGCGGTAACGATGCAGCGTGAATATTATTAAATACTTGGAGCGCGATAAAATCATGAGTTTTTTACACAACGTGGGCACATGTGCTATAGGACTGATGGTAATTTTTCATAATTTTTTGTGATGGAGAAGTATCTGAACACTTCCCTCTACGCGGATTGCTCTTCGCACGTCTACGACTGTGGCCGGCGGCCTCCGGGGGCTAGCATACCATCAAATCTTGCGTAGGCGGCCTCTCACAAATTTGGAAGTGTTGAGGCGGTTGAAAACGCCCAGCACGCGTCTCCGGGGCGTGCCCCCCCCCCTCACGGACGCCGCCGCCGCCGGCACCCGGAGGGGGGAAACGGACGCGTCGGGTCTACACGGAGTGGATGTAGCTGTGGGTTTGGCCCGGATGTTGCTCCAAAGTGTTCCTCTGGGCCGACCTAACACAACCGGGTGGAGAGGTCCACTGGTCAAAGCCCGTCCGTGCAAAGTCAAAGGGCTAGATCCCGTGGTCAAACGCTACAGGGTTAGCCGGGACGGGGGCCCTGGGGGGTAGCAATGCCACCGGAGCGTCGTACCGGGCCCTCATACATGCGGGGTGGTGTTGTGGCATGTCCGAAGAGGCGGCACGCGTCTCCGGGTTGTGGCCCCCCTCACGGACGGCAATGAAACGGTAGTAGACGTTCTGCGGTAACGATGCAGCGTGAATATTATTAAATACTTGGAGCGCGATAAAATCATGAGTTTTTTACACAACGTGGGCACATGGGCTATAGGACTGATGGTAAGTTTTCATAATTTTTTGTGATGGAGAAGTATCTGAACACTTCCCTCTACGCGGATTGCTCTTCGCACGTCTACGACTGTGGCCGGCGGACTCCGGGGGCTAGCATACCGTCAAATCTTGCGTAGGCGGCCTCTCACAAATTTGGAAGTGTTGAGGCGGTTGCAAACGCCCAGCACGCGTCTCCGGGGTGTGCCCCCCCCCCCTCACGGACGCCGCCGCCGCCGGCACCTGGAGGGGGGAAACGGACGCGTCGGGTCTACACGGAGTGGATGTAGCTGCGGGTTTGGCCCGGATGTTGCTCCAAAGTGTTCCTCTGGGCCGACCTAACACAACCGGGTGGAGAGGTCCACTGGTCAAAGCCCGTCCGTGCAAAGTCAAAGGGCTAGATCCCGTGGTCAAACGCTACAGGGTTAGCCGGGACGGGGGCCCTTGGGGGTAGCAATGCCACCGGAGCGTCGTACCGGGCCCTCATACATGCGGGGTGGTGTTGTGGCATGTCCGAAGAGGCGGCACGCGTCTCCGGGTTGTGGCCCCCCTCACGGACGGCAATGAAACGGTAGTAGACGTTCTGCGGTAACGATGCAGCGTGAATATTATTAAATACTTGGAGCGCGATAAAATCATGAGTTTTTTACACAACGTGGGCACATGGGCTATAGGACTGATGGTAAGTTTTCATAATTTTTTGTGATGGAGAAGTATCTGAACACTTCCCTCTACGCGGATTGCTCTTCGCACGTCTACGACTGTGGCCGGCGGCCTACGGGGGCTAGCATACCGTCAAATCTTGCGTAGGCAGCCTCTCACAAATCTGGAAGTGTTGAGGCGGTTGCAAACGCCCAGCACGCGTCTCCGGGGTGTGCCCCCCCCCTCACGGACGCCGCCGCCGCCGGCACCTGGAGGGGGGAAACGGACGCGTCGGGTCTACACGGAGTGGATGTAGCTGTGGGTTTGGCCCGGATGTTGCTCCAAAGTGTTCCTCTGGGCCGACCTAACACAACCGGGTGGAGAGGTCCACTGGTCAAAGCCCATCCGTGCAAAGTCAAAGGGCTAGATCCCGTGGTCAAACGCTACAGGGTTAGCCGGGACGGGGGCCCTGGGGGGTAGCAATGCCACCGGAGCGTCGTACCGGGCCCTCATACATGCGGGGTGGTGTTGTGGCATGTCCGAAGAGGCGGCACGCGTCTCCGGGTTGTGGCCCCCGTCACGGACGGCAATGAAACGGTAGTAGACGTTCTGCGGTAACGATGCAGCGTGAATATTATTAAATACTTGGAGCGCGATAAAATCATGAGTTTTTTACACAACGTGGGCACATGGGCTATAGGACTGATGGTAAGTTTTCATAATTTTTTGTGATGGAGAAGTATCTGAACACTTCCCTCTACGCGGATTGCTCTTCGCACGTCTACGACTGTGGCCGGCGGCCTCCGGGGGCTAGCATACCGTCAAATCTTGCGTAGGCGGCCTCTCACAAATCTGGAAGTGTTGAGGCGGTTGCAAACGCCCAGCACGCGTCTCCGGGGTGTGCCCCCCCCTCACGGACGCCGCCGCCGCCGGCACCTGGAGGGGGGAAACGGACGCGTCGGGTCTACACAGAGTGGATGTAGCTGTGGGTTTGGCTCGGATGTTGCTCCAAAGTGTTCCTCTGGGCTGACCTAACACAACCGGGTGGAGAGGTCCACTGGTCAAAGCCCGTCCGTGCAAAGTCAAAGGGCTAGATCCCGTGGTCAAACGCTACAGGGTTAGCCGGGACGGGGGCCCTGGGGGGTAGCAATGCCACCGGAGCGTCGTACCGGGCCCTCATACATGCGGGGTGGTGTTGTGGCATGTCCGAAGAGGCGGCACGCGTCTCCGGGTTGTGGCCCCCCTCACGGACGGCAATGAAACGGTAGTAGACGTTCTGCGGTAACGATGCAGCGTGAATATTATTAAATACTTGGAGCGCGATAAAATCATGAGTTTTTTACACAACGTGGGCACATGGGCTATAGGACTGATGGTAAGTTTTCATAATTTTTTGTGATGGAGAAGTATCTGAACACTTCCCTCTACGCGGATTGCTCTTCGCACGTCTACGACTGTGGCCGGCGGCCTCCGGGGGCTAGCATACCGTCAAATCTTGCGTAGGCGGCCTCTCACAAATCTGGAAGTGTTGAGGCGGTTGCAAACGCCCAGCACGCGTCTCCGGGGTGTGCCTGTCACATCCCTAGCCTTACCCTGGCCATGGACTAGCTTGGTTGCTGCATCATGTTTAAATTCAAATGAAATTTGAACTGAGGAATTCAGAAGCCTCAAAACCCTAATTAAAAGAAGGGCAAGCAACCTTTAAATTGCATTCTGTGAATCCAAAATGCCCTAAAAATAGTTTTGTGAATTTTGGCAAGAGTTATATATCAAACCAAAATTCTGGAATATTTTTAAGGAATTATTTGGTCTCTGAATTTAAATCAATAATCTATTTGACTTTGGGGATATATTCATAATATATAATGAATATATTTTCAAATGCTTTGAAATGTTTTATGTACTTTTGGAATAGTCCAGAGAGGTAACATAAAATATTTCAGAATGTTTTGGCACTGTATGAAATTATTTTGGAATTGAAAACAGTGGCAAAAGATATTAAATAAAACAAACAGAACAGGAAAAAATAAAAAGAACAGAGCTTACCTGGCCTCACCGTGCAGCCCACCAGAGCCGGCCCAGCTCCCCCAGCCGGCCCAGCCCACCTCCTCCTCCCTTGTCCTCTTCCTCCTCTGCCAGGAGGACGAACAGAGGCGAGGCGTGGCGCTCGCCGACGCTGCCTCGGCCACCTCCTGCTTCCCCCCTAGCCACCTCCTGCTTCCTCTCGTTGCCTGGACCCCGTCCGCGACGCCACGCACCCCCCCAGGCCTCTCACTCTCTCCCCGAGCTCCTCTCCTCCTCTGGCTCTCTCGCGCGCGGCCACCGAACACACCCGCCGCCGCCGACGAGCTTTCTCGTGGCCACCGGCCACCCCTAGCCTCTCCGACACACCCACGAGCTCCGCCTCGACCCCCTCCTTCCTCCCCACCGACCCACGGCCCTCCGGAAGCCTTGCAACGCCGCCACCATCGCCGTTCCGTCGCCGGCCACCAAAGCTCCCCTCCGTCGATTCGCCGGACCCCGAGCCTCCCCTGCCTCGCCAGCAGCACCAGAAGAATCGCGGTGAGCCACTGAACCGTTCCCTTCTTCTTCCCATGCCGTTGGGCCGCTCTAGCCATTGCTTCCGCCGGACCCGAGAGCTCGCCGCCGCCGTGCCTCGTCACCACCGTGGCTGGAGCCGTTGCAGCTCGAAGCCGAGCACACCATCGCACCCAACACGTCTCCAGGAGCCCGTAGCCGCCACTAGCTTCCCTCCCGTGCCCCCGAACGCCAAACCCGACCTCGCCCGAGCTCCGGCCGCCGCCTCGCTCGCCGCCGTTGCTGATTCTGGCCACCCCCGCACCTCCCGTTGGTCCCCCTAGATGCGCACGGGCGCGGGCTACCTCCTGGTGGCCTTGGCGCGTCGATCCGATGCCCCTAGCGCAAGTCCGGCGCTCCCCCGCCGTGCGGAATGGTCGCCGCCGGCGAAACCCCGGCGACTGCCGACGTGGCACGCCTAATTAACACTAATGACGCCTAAACACCCCCCCCACAGCCACTGACAGTGGGCCCCGTAGTGGGTCAAAGCCCGGGTCAACGCGGGATTAGCCCCTGTGTCACTGACGTGTGGACCCCACACGTCAGGTTTGACCCGAGCCAGCCCTGTTGACCTGCTGACGTCACTGTGACGTGGGGCTGACGCAATAAGTATTTTCTGGATTTAAAAATAATCAGGAAATTCCAGAAAATAGCTAAATCTTCAATAAATCATAGAAATTCAACCGTAACTCCAAATTAAATAATTTATATATGAAAAATTATTAGAAAAATTCAAGGAATCCATCTGTACCATTTTCATGCATGTTAGAACAACTTATAGGTGCTGTTTAGCACAAATCATATAAAGGGCATTTAAATAATCACATATGGAGTTTGAATTTGAATCTTGGATTCAAACCAACTTCATTTAATCTGGTTTTAGTTGCATTAGCCCAAAACACATTCATTTTGCCATGTCATGATCATGCATCATATTGTGCATTGCATTGATTGTGTTCCCTTCTGTGTTGCCGGTAATTGTCCCCTCTCGATAGACGTGATACCGATGATGTGATCGTTGACACTGATGAAGACTCAATGTTATCTTCAGAAGTGCCAGGCAAGCAAAACCCCCTTGTTCATTCCGATACAATCCTACTCTCTCGCTCCTGCTCTCTTTTAATGCATTAGGACAACACCGATTTTTCTGTTACTTGCTGCGGTAGCTGAACCCCTTTATCCTCTGCATGACCTGTCATTCCACAGTAAATAGATGAAACCCACTAGCATGAGTAGGAGTTGTTTGAGCCCTGTTGTGCCTGCTCATTCATGTTTGTTTGTCATGCCTGCTACTGCTTAGAGTTGAGTCAGGTCTGATTCATCGGGGATGAATCAGAGGCGTGTGAACATGTCCTACTGTGTGTGAGCTAAGTGTGTGAACACGATTTGGTAAAGGTAGCGGTGAGAGGCCATGTAGGAGTACATGGTGGGTTGTCTCATTGCAGCCGTCCTCAGGAACTGAGTTCTGTGTTTGTGATCCATGACCAGCTACTACCACACATTGGAATGCTTAAGTGCCCCTCTCGACTTATTAATCAACATGATCTCTGTCCAGGAGTTGCAACTAGTTTCTGGTGTTTGTAGGTAGTGTTAGTAGTCTACCAAGTGGCACCCGATACAGGTGGGCTTGGGACAGACTAGGCACAGTGGCACGGTGTACCAAGTGGCACCCGGTTGGTGGGCTTAGGAACCCTGCACACATCGTTTGGGGCCGTGAGCGACACCCCGGCCGGATCTCCTTGCGGATGGAACCCGAATAGGCGATAAACCTGGACTAGAGACTTGTTCGGTTAGTCAGGTCGTGGCCGACTCCCTCGCCCGGCTTCCGCTTGAAGGTTGCCGAGGTACATGACGTGTACAGGGCGATAAGTGGCGAAAGCGTGTGTGAAGAAGTACACCCCTGCAGGGTTAACATCATCTATTCGAATAGCCGGATTCCTCGGATATGGAAACTTGGACCCCATTGCATAGTTCATAGACAAGTGAAAGTGGATACTCTAAAATACGCAAGATAAGCGTGAGTGCTATGGATGGCGTTCTCGTAGGGAGACGGGAGCGGATCCATAGTGGTGTATTGATATGGTGAATATGTGGACTCGTGTGCGCCACCTCAAAAGAGTTACTTGCAGTCGTAGTTCAGGATAGCCACCGAGTCAAAGCTGGCTTGCTGCAGTCAAACTCCACCATCCCCTTTGTTGATAAAGATGCATATGTAGATAGATCTGATGTAAGTCTTGCTGGGTACATTTGTACTCACGTTTGCCTATTTTATGTTTTTTGCAGAGAGACTTCAGTCTCACTAGTAGTTCCGCTTGGGCTTCGACGTTTAGCTTGATACCTCAGCTACGATCTTGTGACCTCGGCAGGATCTGATAGATAGTCAGGCTTCTCAGCCTTTTTCATTTATAGATGTCTGTACTCAGACATGATAGCTTCCGCTTGTGCTTGATTTGTATGCTCTGATTGTTGGGTCGTGAGACCCATGTTTGTAATGTCTCGCTCCTCGGAGCCTAATGAATAATTACTTGAGTCGTAGAGACATGTTGTGATGCCATGTTGTATTTGCACATATCGAGCATATTGTGTGTATGTTATTGAAATGCTTGGTATGTGTGAGATCTGACCATCTAGTTGTTTATCTTTAGTAGCCTCTCTTACCGGGAAATGTCTCCTAGTGTTACCGCTGAGCCATGGTAGCTTGCTACTGCTCTGGAACACTTAGGCTGGCCGGCATGTGTCCTTCTTCGTTCCTGTGTCTGTCCCTTCGGGGAAATGTCACGCCTTGAGTACCGGAGTCCTGTTAGCCCGCTACAGCCCGGTTTACCGGAGTCCTGCTAGCCCAGTGCTACAGCCCGGACCCATTTGCTGATGACCGACACGTTCGAAGCTGGGTCAAGGATGCCTGTCCCTGTAAGTCTGTGCCACTTTGGGTTTACGACTAGTCATGTCAGCCCGGGCTCTTTATCATATGGATGCTAGCAACACTATCATATACGTGAGCCAAAAGGCGCAAACGGTCCCGGGCAAAGGTAAGGCGACACCCGTGGGGATACCGTGCGTGAGGCCGCAAAGTGATATGAGGTGTTACCGGCTAGATCGATGTGACATCGAGTCAGGGTCCTGACAGCGTTGGTATCAGAGCTTGACTGCCTGTAGGATTACCAAGCCAAACCGGTCGAAGTTGAGTCTAGAAATTCTTTAGTTATATAAGGGAATTGATTGTGGGATGGAACGTAAGGCTCTTTTTACTCCTTATACCTTATGCCCTTCTGATCTGAGTCATCATCTTATCTTCTACGGGGATTAAGAACTAGGCTATCCCTTCTTTCTATCAGGATCACGCGTTACTAATCCGTAGACTTATAAGATTGTTGGATTTAAGCTTGAGTTCAGTTTCTACTACTTCCGTATGTTAATTGTTGATCTCGAAACCTTGATATTGTGCTTCTGAGTGGTCATGCCACCATTTTTGTGAATGTCTCAAATCTCTTCTGAGCATTTACAGCCGTTATGCTGTCCGAGTCATTCCAGGTTTCTAAGTAGTC
This sequence comes from Triticum aestivum, assembly GCF_018294505.1. Taxonomy (NCBI): domain Eukaryota; kingdom Viridiplantae; phylum Streptophyta; class Magnoliopsida; order Poales; family Poaceae; genus Triticum; species Triticum aestivum. Next base: position 11,216 of record NW_025228694.1, read on the forward strand.
TGATGCATTTGCAAATCCTTTCCCTCTGATTTCGATGTTCCTTTATGCCAGCTCAATCACACTAATTGTTGAGTTGAGGTATTTTACTGCCTCGACCTTTATGTGGAGTTATTATTATGACCCTAGGTGTTTTAGGGAGTCACTAGAAATCTAGCAACATTTTGTGTTCCCAGTGTGAAGATTCTGGCTTTTATTCTCGGAAGCATTCCGTGATGCCACTTAGTAATAGGTATTTTGTTCCTGGGTTCTTGAACCCGAGATTCACTCTACCTACTTCCTGTTGATAGTAATTGCTAGTGCCTTTAGGATATTAGTAACCTTTGCGATAGTTCTTGAAGTCCGTGGTATCTTCTTCTTCCAAATACCATGAACTACTTATGGCAGAAGTTCCTCGTTGAACTGAAATATCACAACAGGATTATTCTTGATGAGTTCTCCGTTATATATTGTGACTCTGCCAGTTCTACCTTTCTGCATGGGTTATCCGGAAGAAACATGTTGAACTTGGTTCGACATACTAATCTATGCATCCACAACTCAGAAAATTATATGTTCCTTTGAGTTGTTCTCTTTAGTTGTCCTCTGACCCTCGTTTATCAATTGATAGTCAAGAGTATGCGTGCGTTCGTTTAACGATGCCTATTACTCTTGTGGTCCGTCAAGCCATTCTATCGCAGAATGACTAGGAGAAACAAACTCCAGTACCTCTTCCATATCTAGGATTGGGTCAAAGCAATTGTGCTCCGCAGATCAAATGCCAGCCCAGCTTTTGATTCTGTTCTACCCTGAAGTATTACCGTCTTTATGTCAGGATTTTCATGAGAATTGCACCGGCTCTTGTGAATTCTTGATGTAGTGATACTTCTCGCCATTATTATTCATCCCTCGATTCCGTGTTGTCGCAACCGGAATGCCGACAAGTGAATCGTGATGTGTGAATTCAATACTCCTAGCAACCTTGTTGCTTGGTAGTTAAAGGACAATAATTTCATTCTTAGCGTGCTGGTTTTGAATCATCATTCTAAGGTTGATCATGCTACCTAGTCCTTGTTCTCGGTGCACTCCTCGATCGATGAGTTAGGATTATTCAAATCTTCGCTCTATTGATCATATCGTCTTGCCTCAAAAGGCAAGATTGTTCTCGAGCTTAGTAACATACCGGTGGCTCGTGACTTTCCAAATATCTTCTTGGAGGTGTTACCGGGTTGTCACCTGACCGCTATGTTGAGCTCGTGATCAAGTTGGTTTCTTGTGAACCACCCCTTCTCCAAGAATCGGTGTTAGATATCCCTGAGCTAGTTGGTTAAGCTAGACAACAACTTGGAGAGTTGGAAGATAAAAGCTTGTCTGACTTAGTTCGTTCCAAAGGGATATTCTTGTGTAGTGTGTGTTGAAGAAAGATGATATCTTCATCGATTGGTCCTTGTGATCAGTTGCTGGACCTATTGTCTTATCAATCCTTTGATTTGAGTGTGGGCTATCGTCAAATCAAATCAGTACCAACGATGTTCGTAATGTTGTCTTATTCGTGGTTGATCCCTCGAGCATACACCATTATATCTTTTAGGTCTGACCAATGCTATCACTTGTTCACTTAACTATGGAATTCCTTTTAAAAGGAAACCCAGATGAATTGTTGTTGTGCCCATTGACAACATCCTTGTCTTCTCCATAATTTTGCTGAGCATTAAGCTAGTGTTGGAAACTTTTGAAAGCATTTTCTTCATGCTAGCTCATGAAGTATTTGTTTGATGAAAGGAGTGACTTCCTCTTATACACGTGCATTTGGTGATAGTTGCCGCCGTGGATTCGAGAAAGTCAATGTTGTTTCCTTTGGAATCATCCCAAATCAGTCATGCATACGTGCGAAGTATTCTGTGGTTCGGAGACTTGCAACCTCCATTCTATACGGGTCCCTAGCACACCAAGCCACTGATTGATTTGTTCAAGATTAATAAGTTTTAAGTGCTAGTCCCGAAGGTACCAGACGGATTTGTACAAAACTTCGATATCCTCGCTGATGGTTTCCCCTCCTGAACTCGGTAGTGTTTTATTATAAGACTACTTTGTGGTCATGCTTGTCTTGGACAACGTGTTCACATGTTTGTAGCAGAACCAGCTCATGTTTTGGAGCTTACTATCGTAGTTCATTCCCCGAGAATCTCGCAGCGTTGTCTCGTCGGATTGTGTTGCAAACTTTCATTTTTCTTCCTAGACTCGATGAGTCTGGAATATCCTGACACCAACCAGATCTGAATCTCGGGCAGATATGATGGTTTGGAACATTTCCCAAGAACTATAATATCGGTCCCTCGAAAACCGGTAAAGTGGATGTCGTGGCCAACACACCCAGCCGGAAGACCTGTTATTATAATATCTTGATTGAGGAAGTTGGCCACCTCCCCATAGGGATTTCGTAGGATTTACTCCCTAGTTGCCCTATGGATTTCGAGATCCCGAAGTCCGACCCTTTACTTGATGTTCTAGATATCAAACCATATCTATGAATGGGTTACGCTAGCACATCAAGGAGAACATTAGAAGCAGAGTGCTAAATGTCTCTCGGTCGATCATCCAGCTTTTGTTTCTTTGGCCTCGCCAAGGTGAAATCTAAGAAGGTGTTATCTTCCTTTGCATCGGCATTTTCCACCGGTATTCATCATGGTAGTAAGTTGTGTTGCCAGAATCCTTGACACGGATATTGGTAAAACCTTGATGATTATGGAAATGCTCAAGTTCTTGAGAGCACGCACAAGCGTTAGGTGTTACCATCGGCACTAGCTAGGTTTGCTCTCTACTTCCTCGGTTATGCTATAACTTCTCAACAGTGGATTTACTCTCTATTGTTGGGTTCTTCCCCAGTTACCAGAATCATTCCCAGCATTTGCATTTTGTTCCCAGCTTGCACCGCCAATGTGCCATTCTACCACGGATCTCTTCCATTTCCGGTGGTAAGCAAATTCATCCATTACATTGTCTTCAACAAGGTAATCCACATCATCCAAGTTTGAGTATGCCATTCTACCGAACCCCTCTAAATGATCGATTATGATTTGCCTTAAGTTGGTATAAAGAGTTCAATGATCTTTGAATCAAAAGTAATTCTTTTTGCCACTTAAGGGGAGATATCTACGAGTCACGCTTCCGGAGGTGTCTCATTGTGGTATCATGGCAACTCAACTCCTCGCTACGTTGACAACCGTTCACCACCTTCTTAGGTGTGGAATCGTTGTCTACCTAGTGAACCTTCGTCATCTGTTCCACTCCATTTCTCTAGAGGTGTGCTTCGTCTCTCAGCTCGAGAGATATTGTTATGTCTCATTCCGTGAGTTGTTCGATCTTCGAGAAGATCGACCCTTCTAGAGTCTCCTTCTTCCCTCCATGTCATGTTGACAGGAATTCTCAGAGCAAGACTTCAAGACGATGATGGTGATCGAATCAACGTTCCTATGAAGTGCAACCTGGATCGTGAAGATTATACTAGTTTGCGTTTCCCCTTCATCCTACCCTACGCTTGAATCTCGAGACGAGATTCTTGTTTAGTGGGGGTGAGTTGTCACATCCCTAGCCTTACCCTGGCCATGGACTAGCTTGGTTGCTGCATCATGTTTAAATTCAAATGAAATTTGAACTGAGGAATTCGGAAGCCTCAAAACCCTAATTAAAAGAAGGGCAAGCAACCTTTAAATTGCATTCTGTGAATCCAAAATGCCCTAAAAATAGTTTTGTGAATTTTGGCAAGAGTTATATATCAAACCAAAATTCTGGAATATTTTTAAGGAATTATTTGGTCTCTGAATTTAAATCAATAATCTATTTGACTTTGGGGATATATTCATAATATATAATGAATATATTTTCAAATGCTTTGAAATGTTTTATGTACTTTTGGAATAGTCCAGAGAGGTAACATAAAATATTTCAGAATGTTTTGGCACTGTATGTAATTATTTTGGAATTGAAAACAGTGGCAAAAGATATTAAATAAAACAAACAGAACAGGAAAAAATAAAAAGAACAGAGCTTACCTGGCCTCACCGTGCAGCCCACCAGAGCCGGCCCAGCTCCCCCAGCCGGCCCAGCCCACCTCCTCCTCCCTTGTCCTCTTCCTCCTCTGCCAGGAGGACGAACAGAGGCGAGACGTGGCGCTCGCCGACGCTGCCTCGGCCACCTCCTGCTTTCCCCCTAGCCACCTCCTGCTTCCTCTCGTTGCCTGGACCCCGTCCGCGACGCCACGCACCCCCCAGGCCTCTCACTCTCTCCCCGAGCTCCTCTCCTCCTCTGGCTCTCCCGCGCGCGGCCACCGAACACACCCGCCGCCGCCGACGAGCTTTCTCGTGGCCACCGGCCACCCCTAGCCTCTCCGACACACCCACGAGCTCCGCCTCGACCCCCTCCTTCCTCCCCACCGACCCACGGCCCTCCGGAAGCCTTGCAACGCCGCCACCATCGCCGTTCCGTCGCCGGCCACCGAAGCTCCCCTCCGTCGATTCGCCGGACCCCGAGCCTCCCCTGCCTCGCCAGCAGCACCAGAAGAATCGCGGTGAGCCACTGAACCGTTCCCTTCTTCTTCCCATGCCGTTGGGCCGCTCTAGCCATTGCTTCCGCCGGACCCGAGAGCTCGCCGCCGCCGTGCCTCGTCACCACCGTGGCTGGAGCCGTTGCAGCTCGAAGCCGAGCACACCATCGCACCCAACACGTCTCCAGGAGCCCGTAGCCGCCACTAGCTTCCCTCCCGTGCCCCCGAACGCCAAACCCGACCTCGCCCGAGCTCCGGCCGCCGCCTCGCTCGCCGCCGTTGCTGATTCCGGCCACCCCCGCACCTCCCGTTGGTCCTCCTAGATGCGCACGGGCGCGGGCTACCTCCTGGTGGCCTTGGCGCGTCGATCCGATGCCCCTAGCGCAAGTCCGGCGCTCCCCCGCCGTGCGGAATGGTCGCCGCCGGCGAAACCCCGGCGACTGCCGACGTGGCACGCCTAATTAACACTAATGACGCCTAAACACCCCCCCACAGCCACTGACAGTGGGCCCCGTAGTGGGTCAAAGCCCGGGTCAACGCGGGATTAGCCCCTGTGTCACTGACGTGTGGACCCCACACGTCAGGTTTGACCCGAGCCAGCCCTGTTGACCTGCTGACGTCACTGTGACGTGGGGCTGACGCAATAAGTATTTTCTGGATTTAAAAATAATCAGGAAATTCCAGAAAATAGCTAAATCTTCAATAAATCATAGAAATTCAACCGTAACTCCAAATTAAATAATTTATATATGAAAAATTATCAGAAAAATTCAAGGAATCCATCTGTACCATTTTCATGCATGTTAGAACAACTTATAGGTGCTGTTTAGCACAAATCATATAAAGGGCATTTAAATAATCACATATGGAGTTTGAATTTGAATCTTGGATTCAAACCAACTTCATTTAATCTGGTTTTAGTTGCATTAGCCCAAAACACATTCATTTTGCCATGTCATGATCATGCATCATATTGTGCATTGCATTGATTGTGTTCCCTTCTGTGTTGCCGGTAATTGTCCCCTCTCGATAGACGTGATACCGATGATGTGATCGTTGACACTGATGAAGACTCAATGTTATCTTCAGAAGTGCCAGGCAAGCAAAACACCCTTGTTCATTCCGATACAATCCTACTCTCTCGCTCCTGCTCTCTTTTAATGCATTAGGACAACACCGATTTTTCTGTTACTTGCTGCGGTAGCTGAACCCCTTTATCCTTTGCATGACCTGTCATTCCACAGTAAATAGATGAAACCCACTAGCATGAGTAGGAGTTGTTTGAGCCCTGTTGTGCCTGCTCATTCATGTTTGTTTGTCATGCCTGCTACTGCTTAGAGTTGAGTCAGGTCTGATTCATCGGGGATGAATCAGAGGCGTGTGAACATGTCCTACTGTGTGTGAGCTAAGTGTGTGAACACGATTTGGTAAAGGTAGCGGTGAGAGGCCATGTAGGAGTACATGGTGGGTTGTCTCATTGCAGCCGTCCTCAGGAACTGAGTTCTGTGTTTGTGATCCATGACCAGCTACTACCACACATTGGAATGCTTAAGTGCCCCTCTCGACTTATTAATCAACATGATCTCTGTCCAGGAGTTGCAACTAGTTTCTGGTGTTTGTAGGTAGTGTTAGTAGTCTACCAAGTGGCACCCGGTACAGGCGGGCTTGGGACAGACTAGGCACAGTGGCACGGTGTACCAAGTGGCACCCGGTTGGTGGGCTTGGGAACCCTGCACACATCGTTTGGGGCCGTGAGCGACACCCCGGCCGGATCTCCTTGCGGATGGAACCCGAATAGGCGATAAACCTGGACTAGAGACTTGTTCGGTTAGTCAGGTCGTGGCCGACTCCCTCGCCCGGCTTCCGCTTGAAGGTTGCCGAGGTACATGACGTGTACAGGGCGATAAGTGGCGAAAGCGTGTGTGAAGAAGTACACCCCTGCAGGGTTAACATCATCTATTCGAATAGCCGGATTCCTCGGATATGGAAACTTGGACCCCATTGCATAGTTCATAGACAAGTGAAAGTGGATACTCTAAAATACGCAAGATAAGCGTGAGTGCTATGGATGGCGTTCTCGTAGGGAGACGGGAGCGGATCCATAGTGGTGTATTGATATGGTGAATATGTGGACTCGTGTGCGCCACCTCAAAAGAGTTACTTGCAGTCGTAGTTCAGGATAGCCACCGAGTCAAAGCTGGCTTGCTGCAGTCAAACTCCACCATCCCCTTTGTTGATAAAGATGCATATGTAGATAGATCTGATGTAAGTCTTGCTGGGTACATTTGTACTCACGTTTGCCTATTTTATGTTTTTTGCAGAGAGACTTCAGTCTCACTAGTAGTTCCGCTTGGGCTTCGACGTTTAGCTTGATACCTCAGCTACGATCTTGTGACCTCGGCAGGATCTGATAGATAGTCAGGCTTCTCAGCCTTTTTCATTTATAGATGTCTGTACTCAGACATGATAGCTTCCGCTTGTGCTTGATTTGTATGCTCTGATTGTTGGGTCGTGAGACCCATGTTTGTAATGTCTCGCTCCTCGGAGCCTAATGAATAATTACTTGAGTCGTAGAGACATGTTGTGATGCCATGTTGTATTTGCACATATCGAGCATATTGTGTGTATGTTATTGAAATGCTTGGTATGTGTGAGATCTGACCATCTAGTTGTTTATCTTTAGTAGCCTCTCTTACCGGGAAATGTCTCCTAGTGTTACCGCTGAGCCATGGTAGCTTGCTACTGCTCTGGAACACTTAGGCTGGCCGGCATGTGTCCTTCTTCGTTCCTGTGTCTGTCCCTTCGGGGAAATGTCACGCCTTGAGTACCGGAGTCCTGTTAGCCCGCTACAGCCCGGTTTACCGGAGTCCTGCTAGCCCAGTGCTACAGCCCGGACCCATTTGCTGATGACCGACACGTTCGAAGCTGGGTCAAGGATGCCTGTCCCTGTAAGTCTGTGCCACTTTGGGTTTACGACTAGTCATGTCAGCCCGGGCTCTTTATCATATGGATGCTAGCAACACTATCATATACGTGAGCCAAAAGGCGCAAACGGTCCCGGGCAAAGGTAAGGCGACACCCGTGGGGATACCGTGCGTGAGGCCGCAAAGTGATATGAGGTGTTACCGGCTAGATCGATGTGACATCGAGTCAGGGTCCTGACAGTGCCCCCCCTCACGGACGCCGCCGCCGCCGGCACCTGGAGGGGGGAAACGGACGCGTCGGGTCTACACGGAGTGGATGTAGCTGTGGGTTTGGCCCGGATGTTGCTCCAAAGTGTTCCTCTGGGCCGACCTAACACAACCGGGTGGAGAGGTCCACTGGTCAAAGCCCGTCCGTGCAAAGTCAAAGGGCTAGATCCCGTGGTCAAACGCTACAGGGTTAGCCGGGACGGGGGCCCTGGGGGGTAGCAATGCCACCGGAGCGTCGTACCGGGCCCTCATACATGCGGGGTGGTGTTGTGGCATGTCCGAAGAGGCGGCACGCGTCTCCGGGTTGTGGCCCCCCTCACGGACGGCAATGAAACGGTAGTAGACGTTCTGCGGTAACGATGCAGCGTGAATATTATTAAATACTTGGAGCGCGATAAAATCATGAGTTTTTTACACAACGTGGGCACATGGGCTATAGGACTGATGGTAAGTTTTCATAATTTTTTGTGATGGAGAAGTATCTGAACACTTCCCTCTACGCGGATTGCTCTTTGCACGTCTACGACTGTGGCCGGCGGCCTCCGGGGGCTAGCATACCATCAAATCTTGCGTAGGCGGCCTCTCACAAATCTGGAAGTGTTGAGGCGGTTGCAAACACCCAACACGCGTCTCCGGGGTGTGCCCCCCCCTCACGGACGCCGCCGCCGCCAGCACCTGGAGGGGGGAAACGGACGCGTCGGGTCTACACGGAGTGGATGTAGCTGTGGGTTTGGCCCGAATGTTGCTCCAAAGTGTTCCTCTGGGCCGACCTAACACAACCGGGTGGATAGGTCCACTGGTCAAAGCCCGTCCGTGCAAAGTCAAAGGGCTAGATCCCGTGGTCAAACGCTACAGGGTTAGCCGGGACGGGGGCCCTGGGGGGTAGCAATGCCACCGGAGCGTCGTACCGGGCCCTCATACATGCGGGGTGGTGTTGTGGCATGTCCGAAGAGGCGGCACGCGTCTCTGGGTTGTGGCCCCCCTCACGGACGGCAATGAAACGGTAGTGTCACATCCCTAGCTTCTGGCATTGCTCTAGCCTAGCTTCATGTGTGCATCATGTCTATATTTTGAAACTTGAATTGAGGAATTATTGGAAGCCTCAAAACCCTAAATAAAAGAGGGGCAAAAACCCTAGAAATCTTATTCATTGCCCCAAAAGGCTCTTCTTAAATGTTTGATAATTTTTGGTAAGGGTTCTGGTCCCAACCAAAATATTGAACATTTTTAAGGATTTATTTTTGGGACTTTGAATTTAAATCATTAGCTATTTGAACTTGAATTATATTCATATAATTAGAATATAATTTCAAATATCCCTGAATTATTTTATGAGCTTTTGGAAAAGTCCATCTAGCAAAATAAAAATATTCAGAGGAGTTTTGGCATTGTTTGAATTATTTTTAAATTCAAACAATGGCAAAAGATATTAAAATAAAACAGAACAAAATAGAAAACAGAAATATAAAACAAAACAGAAGAGAGTTTTACCTGGGCCGCTTACCTGTAGCCGGCCCAGCTGGCCAGCTCCTCTCGCTGGCCCAGCCCACCTCCTTCCCCCCCCCCTTGTCCTCTTCTTCCTCTGCCAGTAGGCAGAGGCGAGGCGTGGCGCGCGCCCGAAGAGCGCCGGCCACCTCCTGCTTCGCCGTGGCAGCCTCCCCGACCCCCTCGCGACGCCACGGAGACGGCCTCGACCCCCCTCGACCGCCTCT
>NW_025228694.1:21755-29052 GCF_018294505.1 Triticum aestivum
GCGCCCGTGCATCTCACCGAGCTCGTGGTGACTCCAGGAGGCTGCGCAGTGCTTTACCTCACTCGCCCGTGCTCCACAACGCCGTTTTCGCCGAGGTCCGAACTCCGGCGCCGCCTCGGGCTCCATTCCGGCGAACCCCGGCCACCCCCGCACCTCCCGTTGGCCTCCCTAGATGCGCACGGGCACGGGCTACCTTCTGGTGCCCTTCGCGCGTCCAGCCGCCGCCCGTAGCGCAACCCCGGTGAACTTCCGCCGCGTTTCGGGTCGCCGCCGGCCGAACTCCGGTGGCCAGTGACGTGGCGCTGTCATTAGCCACTAATGACGCACTAACTAACCCCCTAAGCCACTGACTGTGGGCCCCACCCCTGGTCAAACCCCAGTTAGCGCTGGGTTTGACCGGGATTAGCTCCTGTGTCACTGACGTGTGGCCCCCACACGTCAGGTTTGACCTGGGGCGCCCAGTTGACCTGCTGACGTCACTGTGACGTGGGGCTGACGCAATAAGTATTCTCTAGATTTAAAAATAATCAGGAAATTCCAGAAAATTGTATAAACTTCTAAAATTCATAGAAAATCAACCATAACTCCAAATTAAATAAATTATATATGAAAAATTATCAGAAAAATTCAAGGAATCCATCTGTACCATTTTCATGCATGTTAGAACAACTTATAGGTGTTGTTTAGCACAAATCAATTAAATGGCATTTGAATAATCACATGTGGAGTTTGAATCTGAATCTTGTATTCAAACCAACTTCATTTAATCTGTTGCTAGTTGCATTAGCCCAAAACACATTCATTTTGCCATGTCATGATCATGCATCATATTGTGCATTGCATTGATTGTGTTCCTTTCTGTGTTGCCGGTATTGTCCCCTCTCGATAGACGTGATACCAATGATGCGATCGTTGACACTGATGAAGACTCAATGCTATCTTCAGAAGTGCCAGGCAAGCAAAACCCCCTTGTTCATTCCGATAAAATCCCACTCTCTCGCTCCTGCTCTCTTTTACTGCATTAGGACAACAACGACATATTTGATACTTGCTGCGGTAGCTGAACCCTTTATCCTTTGCATGACCTGTCATAGCCACAGTAAATAGATGAAACCCACTAGCATGAGTAGGAGTTGTTTGAGCCCTGATGTGCCTACTCATTCATGCTTGTTTGTCATGCCTGCTACTGCTTAGAGTTGAGTCAGGTCTGATTCATCGGGGATGAATCAGAGGCGTGTGAACATGTCCCCATGTGTGTAAGCTAAGTGTGTGAACACGTTTTGGTAAAGGTAGCGGTGAGAGGCCATGTAGGAGTACATGGTGGGTTGTCTCATTGCAGCCGTCCTTAGGAACTGAGTTCTGTGTTTGTGATCCATGACCAGCTACTACCACACATTGGGTTCCGGTAACTCGACCCCTCTCGACTTATTAATCAACATGATCTCTGTCCAGGAGTTGCAACTAGTTTCTGGTGTTTGTAGGTAGTGTTAGTAGTCTACCAAGTGGCACCCGGTACAGGTGGGCTTGGGACAGACTAGGCACAGTGGCACGGTGTACCAAGTGGCACCCGGATGGTGGGCTTGGGAACCCTGCTCACATCGTTTGGGGCCGTGAGCGACACCCCGGCCGGATCTCCTTGCGGATGGAACCCGAATAGGCGATAAACCTGGACGAGAGACTTGTTCGGTTAGTCAGGTCGTGGCCGACTCCCTCGCCCGGTTTCCGCTTGAAGGTTGCCGAGGTACATGACGTGTACAGGGCGGTAAGTGGCGGGAGCGTGTGTGAAGAAGTACACCCCTGCAGGGTTATCATTATCTATTCGAATAGCCGGATTCCTCGGATATGGAAACTTGGACCCCTTGCATAGTTCATAGACAAGTGGAAGTGGATACTCTAAAATACGCAAGATAAGCGTGAGTGCTATGGATGGCGTTCTCGTAGGGAGACGGGAGCGGATCCATAGTGGTGTATTGATATGGTGAATATGTGGACTCGTGTGCGCCACCTCAAAAGAGTTACATTGCAGTCGTAGTTCAGGATAGCCACTGAGTCAAAGCTGGCTTGCTGCAGTCAAACTCCACCATCCCCTTTGTTGATAATGATGCATATGTAGTTAGTTCTGATGTAAGTCTTGCTGGGTACATTTGTACTCACGTTTGCCTATTTTATGTTTTGCAGAGAGACTTCGGTCTCGCTAGTAGTTCCGCATGGACTTCGACGTTTAGCTTGATACCTCAGCTACGATCTTGTGCCCTCGGCAGGATCTGGTAGATAGTCAGGCTTCTCAGCCTTTTTCATTTATAGATGTCTGTACTCAGACATGATAGCTTCCGCTTGTGCTTTGACTTGTATGCTCTGATTGTTGGGTCATGAGACCCATGTTTGTAATATCTCGCTCCTCGGAGCCTATTGAGTAAACTACTTGAGTCGTAGAGTCATTTTGTGATGCCATGTTGTATTGCACATATCGAGCATATTGTGTGTATGTTATTGAAATGCTTGGTATGTGTGGGATCTGACCATCTAGTTGTTTATCTTTAGTAGCCTCTCTTACCGGGAAATGTCTCCTAGTGTTTCACCGAGCCATGGTAGCTTGCTACTGCTCCGGAACACTTAGGCTGGCCGGCATGTGTCCTTCTTCGTTCCTGTGTCTGTCCCTTCGGGGAAATGTCACGCTTTGAGTACCGGAGTCCTGTTAGCCCGCTACAGCCCGGTTTACCGGAGTCCTGCTAGCCCAGTGCTACAGCCCGGACCCACTTGCTGATGACCGACACGTTCGAAGATGGGTCATGGATGCCTGTCCCTGTAAGTCTGTGCCACTTTGGGTTTACGACTAGTCATGTCAGCCCGGGCTCCTTATCATATGGATGCTAGCGACACTATCATATACGTGAGCCAAAAGGCGCAAACGGTCCCGGGCAAAGGTAAGGCGACACCCGTGGGGATACCGTGCGTGAGGCCGCAAAGTGATATGAGGTGTTACTGGCTAGATCGATGTGACATCGAGTCGGGGTCCTGACAGCGTTGGCATCAGAGCCGGACTGCCTGTAGGTTCTCCAAGCCAAACTGGTCGATGTTGAGTCTAGAAATTCTTTAGTTATATGTAGGGGAATTGTTTGTGGGTTGGAACGTAAGGCTCTTTTTACTCCTTATACCTTATGACTTTCTGATCTGAGTCAGTCCATTCTTCCACCGGGGGTTAAGGAATTAGGATCTGTTCTCTCTATCAGGATCACGAGTTACTAATCAGTAGTACCTTATAAGTTTGATGGTTACCAGCCTAGTTCAGTTCTACTACCACATTATGTTGTTAGAATGGTTTCGGAACTTTGATATGATGATGTTGAGTATGCACGAAATCCTTTGTCAAATGTCTCAATATCCTTTTTGAGCATTTACAGCTGTTATGCTGCCGAAATTTTGCTAGAAATTCTAATGCCTTTGCATTATGATTGTGCTTTCAGATGGCCACTCGCAACCTCAATCAAGTGGTTCGCCTGACTCGATGCCTAGATGTACCCGGCCATACTGCTAAGTTGGTCAGGGTAATGACTGAGGCTGGATACCGCTGGTATCCCGAGTACACGGTCGAAGAGCAATTCCGAGATTTTAATCAAAGCCAGTATCTCTGCACTGTCAGGATATTTCCATCTTATCCTGGATCCACCGAGCCTCTTCACTGCTCCTATGGACTCGGGGTTACTATTGAGATGGCTGTGCAGGACGCCGCCTACTCTATGATGACCATTATGCGAGTCAGATCTGGGTTATTTCGGGACTCTGATTTCCGGTATATGCCAGGATCACTTCCGGGAGCACAAGGGTATCTCCAGGCTATTTATGCTGACCCCACTCAGGAGGATTCACGGACTCGCACCACTGCTGAGATGCTCGAGGATAAGGACCGTGAAAATCGGGCCTTGAGGTTAGAGCTCTTCAATACCCGTGCTGACCATTGGGCCACTTTGACTCGGTTTGCACCGGCGGTGCAAACTGGATATTCAGATATGCGCGATCTCTATCCTGTGAGATCTGCTCTGCCGGACGTGATGGTTTGGCGTGATGTAGGAGGCATCACCCCACCTCGCGGTCCCCGCAGGCCACCGTCTGTTGGTCCAAGGCCTCATCCTAGCCCCTATGGTCCACAAGCTCCGCGAGACCGTCTGTTTCCGGATGATCATGTTGAACTTCCAGGCTATGGAGGCGACTTCTACGAGGACTACTACGGATCGGTCTGAGTTAGCGGTAGTATCACTAGTTCGCACTAGCTGTGTCGTCTATCGTCCTGCGTGACTCGTGGGATATGACCTAGTTTGTACTCTTTCCGGAGGTGTAGAAAAATAATGTATAGGAGCTTGGGATGCCTTCGATGAGATGTAATCCTCTTTTCACCGTAATAGTACTTTGTTTGGTCTTGTACTAAACCCTGTATGGTGTGTATGATGATGGAATAAAAGAAGCAGTTTCTGTATCTACCATGTCATACGGATGATCATCTTGCATTCCGAGTTATTCCTTACATTATGTACTCTATGTCGGAATTTTATCATCCTGACTAAATCATTGTCTTGTTTACCTAGGATGGTCAACACGCGCACTAACCCTGCTCCTCAAGAGCAGGCCGAAGGCAGTGAAGTCAGGGATGCAAATCTGCCTCATCCTCCTTCACTAGCCGAGGTTATGATGGAAGCTGAGAGAAACAAGCGGGAGACCAACCGTTTGTTGGAGCGTATTGAACAGAACACAACACACCATCAGAGGACTAACGTGGTGTCACTCAGTGATTTTATCAAATTACATCCATCCACGTTCCACCACTCCGTCGAGCCTCTCGACGCTGATGACTGGCTTCGCAGTATCTCTCACAAACTGCGTTCCGCGCTGGTAGCGGAGGCTGACAAGGTCACCTTTGCTGCATATCATCTTGAAGGCCCCGCCAGTCTATGGTGGGAGAATTATGGAGCTATGCGCCCAGCGGGCCATGTCACTTCCTGGGCTGAGTTCAGCGAGGCTTTCCGTGAACATCACATTCCGGAGGGTCTCATGGACCGTAAACGTGAGGAATTCTGCAATTTCACCCAAGGCCGACTTTCTGTGGATGTTTACAGTAGGGAGTTTGGTAATCTCGCACGATATGCAACCGAGGAAGTTTCTACTGACGCCAAGAAGCAAGCAAGGTTCCGTAAGGGACTTAGTCCTGAGCTTCGCCGCGACCTCCGTCTGCATGAGTGCACATCTTTTCAGAAACTTGTCAACAAAGCCATCAGTGCTGAAACTGGTCAGACTGACTACGACGCAACACGCAAGCATGGCCGTGATATGGGTTCCTCATCCGGTGCTGGTCCTCAGAAGCGCCGCGTGTGGGTACCCAACACCGCCCTGCCACCCAGGTTCACACCGAGGCCATCTTTCCAGGCGCCTCGCCCCGTTCAACAGTCTGCTCCAGCCAAGCCCTATGGGGGTCCAATCAATAATGCTCCTCCACGTACCAGTTCCGTGACTTGTTTCAAGTGTGGGGAATCTGGTCACTATATGCGTGAGTGTCCTCAGACCAACCCCAACCAATCTGCTAAAGCTGTTGGCCGTGGCAAGCCGACAGGGAAAATATTCCACGCCAAACCGGTCACCGCTTCACGTGGCCATGTCAACTGTATCTCTGCCGAAGAAGCTCAAGAGGATCCCAACGTCGTTCTCGGTACGCTTCTTGTAAATTGCCACCCGGCATCTGTTCTTTTCGATACAGGAGCCTCTCATTCTTTTTATCCGAAAATTATGCTCGTTTGCATAACGTTGCATTCTGTGACATGCCATCCACTATGGAAATTTCTACCCCTGGTTCTAGATGGCAGACCTCTAGGGTAAGTTATGGAAATGAAATCCAAGTCGACAGACTTGTTTTTCTCGCGTCTTTGATAGCCCTTAAATCTTCAGATATTAATATCATTTTGGGTATGGACTGGATGTCAGCTCATCAAGCCAAAATTGATTGCTTCTCTAGGACTGTTCAACTCACCCATCCTTCGGGGAAGATAGTCAATGTCTTGACCCGAATAGCCAAGCGACAATTATATTCTCTTAACGCCAGCCCTTTGCCAGACCTTGAGGACATTCCGGTAGTCCGTGACTTCCCGGATGTCTTTCCAGAGGAATTGCCAGGTGTTCCACCTGACAGGGATGTTGAGTTCGTAATAGACCTCATTCCAGGAACCGTTCCGATTGCTAGAAGACCTTATAAGATGGCACCACTAGAACTAGCCGAGCTTAAGAAACAACTCGATGAGTCCTTGAAAAAGGGTTTCATCCGACCTAGTTCATCTCCGTGGGCTTGCCCCGTCCTCTTCGTCAAGAAGAAGGATGGTACGGACCGGATGGTTGTAGATTACCGACCTGTCAATTTGGTCACAATCAAGAACAAATATCCGCTTCCCAGGATCAACGACCTGTATGATCAGCTCGCTGGATCCTCAGTCTTCTCCAAGATGGATTTGAGGTTGGGCTACCATCAAATCAAAATCAGAAACGGGGACATTCCTAAAACGGCCTTTGTTACTCGTTATGGCCAATACGAGTACACCGTCATGTCCTTCGGATTAACCAACGCTCCAGCCACTTTTTCTCGGTTAATGAACTCAATCTTCATGGAGTATTTGGATAAATTCGTCGTGGTTTACCTCGATGATATACTCATCTACTCCAAGAACGAGGAAGAACATGCCGAACATTTAAGACTAGTGTTGAAGAAACTTCGAGAGCATCGCCTTTATGCCAAATTTTCTAAATGTGAATTCTGGTTGTCAGAAGTGACCTATCTAGGTCATGTAATATCTGGTAAAGGTATTGCTGTTAACCCTGAGCGAGTTCAAGCCATCCTTAATTGGACTCCACCTGAATCGGTCAAGCAAGTTCGGAGTTTTCTAGGCTTAGCGAGCTATTGTCGTCGCTTTGTCGAGAACTTCTCCAAAGTTGCTAAACCTCTAACCGAACTCCTCAAGAAAGATAAAAAGTTCGAATGGACTCCACAATGTGAGCACAGCTTTCAGGAACTGAAAAGACGCCTGACCTCTGCTCCCGTACTGGTACCGCCAGACTTTTCCAAGGACTTTGTTATCTACTGCGACGCCTCGCGACAAGGACTAGGTTGCATTCTTATGCAAGATCGACACGTAATTGCTTACGCTTCACGGCAATTGCACCCACATGAGGAGAATTATCCTACTCATGATCTAGAGCTTGCAGCCGTAGTCTATGCACTTAAGACCTGGCGACATTACCTCCTCGGTAATCGTTGCGAAATATT
>NW_025228694.1:29062-40853 GCF_018294505.1 Triticum aestivum
ATCTGTGAAACCCTCAGAATCATTTTGAAAATGACCCAAATAAAAATTTCTCCAAAAGGGTCCAAGAAAATGCTCATGTTGCTCTCTGAAAATATTGGACAGAGATAAAAATCAAACCAATATTTTTAAGAGCTCATAGGTATTTATTTTGGGCATTTGGAATTAATGCATAAATATTTGCATTGGAAATATATTAATTATATATATTAATATATGTCCAAATATTATGCCATATATAAAGGAGCTCTGGAATAATATATCTAGCCCCTGCAAAAATTGGCATAAGTTAAATAAATGATTTAATATATTATTTAAATCAAAACAAATGTCAGAAATTAGAAAACAGAAAAAAAAATAAAAGGGGGAGAAGCTTACCTGGGCTCCTCCACTGTGCGGCCCAGCCAGCTGGCTGGCCCAGCCAGCAGCCGGCCCAGCCCACCTCCCTCCTCTGTCGTCTTCGTCCCGACAGAGGGAGGGGAGTGTGGCCGGCGCGCGCGTGCGCCACCACGCCACGCCACCTCTCTCCCTGCCTGCCTGCCCTCCCCTCCTCGCCTCGATGCCCCTGGACGACGCCACGCCTCCCCCCTGCTCTCTCTCACTCCCCCTCGGCTCTTCCCTCCTCTCCCTCGCTCCCTCACTCACGGCCGAACACCACCGTCGCCGCCGTTCGCCATAGCAACCGTCTCCGGCCACCCCTCGCTCCCCCGACTAGCTCAGAAGCTTCGCCTCGACCCCCTCTTCCTCCCCACTGCTCCACGGGCCTCCGGAAGCCCTGCATCGCCGCCACGTCGCCGTTCCCCTCTTCGGGCTCCGACCATCATCGCCGTCGAATTCGCCGTCTCCAGCGCGTCTCCGAGCCCGCTTCGACGCCCACTGCAACCGCGGTGAGCCCCCGGGTCGTTTCCCCTTTCTCCCCTAGTCTCTTTCAACCTCTAGGCCTTAGCCCCACCTTGGCCGAGAGCTCCACGCCGCCGGCGAAGTCGCCATCATGGCCACGGTCACCGTAGCACCCAACCGAGCACACTATCGTGCTCCACACCTCACTAGGAGCACGCAGCACGCACTAACGCCTCCCCAAACCCCCTGCAACGCCGATTCCGACCGTACCCGAACTCCGGCGGCCGCAGCCGAGCTCGCCGCCGTCGACTCCGGCCACCCCAGGCCCAGCCACGGCCACCGTTCGACGCGCGGGAGCAAGGGCTCTCCAACGAGCCCAAGCACGGCCTCGCCCGTGCCCTGTAGCGCGATCCCGCGTCGCGCCGCCGTCACGTCGCCGGTGGGTTTGACCCACTTTGACCACGGCAGGACCCCCCTGAGTCCCTGACAGGTGGGCCCAGCCCTGTAGCTAATTAGGATTAGTGCTAACCACAAATGGTTAACCCCCTGACACTGACAGTGGGCCCCAGCGCCACTAACCCCTAATTAGGAATAAATTAAACCTGTTAAACCCCCCTGTCACTGACGTGTGGCCCCCACACGTCAGGTTTGACTCCAGCCAACCGCAGTTGACCACTGACGTCATGCTGACGTCATGCTGGCGCAGTAATTATAATTTCTGAATTTAATTTAAATCAGGAAATTCCAGAATATTATTTAAACTTCAAAAATTCATAACTTTTATTCTGTAACTCCAAATTGGACAAATTATATATGAAAAATGATCAGAAAAATCCAATCTATCCATCTGTACTATTTTCATGCATGATCAAACAAGTTAAATTGATGTTTCAAGCAGAACAAGGAAAAGCACTTTAAGAGGCCATGTTTGAGTTTGAAATTTGAATCTTTGATTCAAATTTGTTCAAACCCTTCTGGTTTTAGTTGCATTAGTCCAACACACTCATATTGCTATGTTTCATGCATGCATCATATTGTTGCACATTGTTTGGTGATGGTTGTGTATCGGTGTCCTTGCGACAGGTTCTGCCCCCGAGGAGTACCGTGATTACCCTAACGAAGAACCGTATCAGTGCATCGAACCATCAGGCAAGCAACCAACCATTTGATCATATCGATACAATCCCATGTTCTCGCTCCTGCTCTCTTTTACTGCATTAAGACAACACGTTTCAAACTGCTGTGTGCTACGGTAGTTGAACCCATTTCCTCTGCATGACCTGTCATTGCCACAGTAACTAGATGAAACCCACTAGCATGTGTAGGAGTAGATTGAGCCATATGTATGTGTTGTTCCTACCTTGCTATGCCTGCTATGCTTAGAGTCGTGTCAGGTCTGGTTCATCTGGGTGATGGGCTAGAGTGAAATGATTATGTCGGTAATGAGAGTGGTGTGGTGAACACGATTTGGTAAAGGTATCGATGAGAGGCCATGTAGGAGTACATGGTGGGTTGTTTCATTGAAGCCGACCTTAAGCACTGAGATCTGTATGTGTGATTTAAGATACAGCTACTACCATGCATTGGGCCCTGAAATATGACCCCGCTCGACTTCTTATTCACCCTAGCTCTCTGTCCAGGAGTTGCAAGTAGTTTCTGGTGTTTGTAGCCTACTGGAGGCCGTGGACAGCGCTGACCGTAGGGGTGGGCTGTGATGCGGTAGGTACGTGGCACGGTGTACTGAATACCCGTTAGGTATCTCGGGAACCCTGTTCACATCGTTCGGGGCCGTATGGGAAACCTCGGCCGGACTCCCTGCGGATGGAACCTGAATAGGCGATAAACCTGGACTAGAGGCTTAAGTGTTTAGGTAGGTCGTGGTCTACACCCACGTCGGCTTTCGCTTGAAGTCTGCCGAGCACATGTCGTGTGCAGACGCTAAGTGGTGGAAACATGTATGAAGAAGTACACCCCTGCAGGGTTAACATCATCTATTCGAATAGCCGTGTCCGCGGTAAAGGACTTCTGGGTTGCTTATATCAGTTCATAGACAAGTGAAAGTGGATACTCTAAAATACGCAAGATAAGCGTGAGTGCTATGGATGGCGTTCTCGTAGGGAGACGGGAGCGGATCCATAGTGGTGTATTGATATGGTGAATATGTGGACTCGTGTGCGCCACCTCAAAAGATTCACTTGCAGTCGTAGTTAGGATAGCCACCGAGTCAAAGCTGGCTTGCTGCAGTTAAACCCCACCACCCCTTTGTTGATAATGATGCATATGTAGATAGTTCTGATGTAAGTCTTGCTGGGTACATTTGTACTCACGTTTGCCTATTTTATGTTTTTGCAGAGAGACTTCAGTCTCACTAGTAGTTCCGCTTGGACTTCGACGTTTAGCTTGATACCTCAGCTACGATCTTGTGCCCTCGGCAGGATCTGGTAGATAGTCAGGCTTCTCAGCCTTTTTCATTTATAGATGTCTGTACTCAGACATGATAGCTTCCGCTTGTGCTTTGACTTGTATGCTCTGATTGTTGGGTCATGAGACCCATGTTTGTAATATCTCGCTCCTCGGAGCCTATTGAGTAAACTACTTGAGTCGTAGAGTCATTTTGTGATGCCATGTTGTATTGCACATATCGAGCATATTGTGTGTATGTTATTGAAATGCTTGGTATGTGTGGGATCTGACCATCTAGTTGTTTATCTTTAGTAGCCTCTCTTACCGGGAAATGTCTCCTAGTGTTTCACCGAGCCATGGTAGCTTGCTACTGCTCCGGAACACTTAGGCTGGCCGGCATGTGTCCTTCTTCGTTCCTGTGTCTGTCCCTTCGGGGAAATGTCACGTGATGAATACCGGAGTCCTGCTAGCCCAGTGCTACAGCCTGGATTCACTCGCTGATGACCGACACGTTCGATGGTGGGTCATGGATGCATGTCCCTGTAAGTCTGTGCCACTTTGGGTTTACGACTAGTCATGTCAGCCCGGGCTCCTTATCATATGGATGCTAGCGACACTATCATATACGTGAGCCAAAAGGCGCAAACGGTCCTGGGCAAAGGTAAGGCGACACCCGTGGGGATACCGTGCGTGAGGCCGCAAAGTGATATGCGGTGTTACCGGCTAGATCGATGTGACATCGAGTCGGGGTCCTGACAGGTAGTAGACGTTCTGCGGTAACGATGCAGCGTGAATATTATTAAATACTTGGAGCGCGATAAAATCATGAGTTTTTTACACAACGTGGGCACATGGGCTATAGGACTGATGGTAATTTTTCATAATTTTTTGTGATGGAGAAGTATCTGAACACTTCCCTCTACGCGGATTGCTCTTCGCACGTCTACGACTGTGGCCGGCGGCCTCCGGGGGCTAGCATACCGTCAAATCTTGCATAGGCGGCCTCTCACAAATCTGGAAGTGTTGAGGCGGTTGCAAACGCCCAACACGCGTCTCCGGGGTGTGCCCCCCCCCCCTCACGGACACCGCCGCCGCCGGCACCTGGAGGGGGGAAACGGACGCGTCGGGTCTACACGGAGTGGATGTAGCTGTGGGTTTGGCCCGGATGTTGCTCCAAAGTGTTCCTCTGGGCCGACCTAACACAACCGGGTGGAGAGGTCCACTGGTCAAAGCCCGTCCGTGCAAAGTCAAAGGGCTAGATCCCGTGGTCAAACGCTACAGGGTTAGCCGGGACGGGGGCCCTGGGGGGTAGCAATGCCACCGGAGCGTCGTACCGGGCCCTCATACATGCGGGGGGTGTTGTGGCATGTCCGAAGAGGCGGCACGCGTCTCCGGGTTGTGGCCCCCCTCACGGACGGCAATGAAACGGTAGTAGACGTTCTGCGGTAACGATGCAGCGTGAATATTATTAAATACTTGGAGCGCGATAAAATCATGAGTTTTTTACACAACGTGGGCACATGTGCTATAGGACTGATGGTAATTTTTCATAATTTTTTGTGATGGAGAAGTATCTGAACACTTCCCTCTACGCGGATTGCTCTTCGCACGTCTACGACTGTGGCCGGCGGCCTCCGGGGGCTAGCATACCGTCAAATCTTGCGTAGGCGGCCTCTCAAAAATCTGGAAGTGTTGAGGCGGTTGCAAACGCCCAGCACGTGTCTCCGGGGTGTGCCCCCCCCCTCACGGACGCCGCCGCCGCCGGCACCTGGAGGGGGGAAACGGACGCGTCGGGTCTACACGGAGTGGATGTAGCTGTGGGTTTGGCCCGGATGTTGCTCCAAAGTGTTCCTCTGGGCCGACCTAACACAACCGGGTGGAGAGGTCCACTGGTCAAAGCCCGTCCGTGCAAAGTCAAAGGGCTAGATCCCGTGGTCAAACGCTACAGGGTTAGCCGGGACGGGGGCCCTGGGGGGTAGCAATGCCACCGGAGCGTCGTACCGGGCCCTCATACATGCGGGGTGGTGTTGTGGCATGTCCGAAGAGGCGGCACGCGTCTCCCGGTTGTGGCCCCCCTCACGGACGGCAATGAAACGGTAGTAGACGTTCTGCGGTAACGATGCAGCGTGAATATTATTAAATACTTGGAGCGCGATAAAATCATGAGTTTTTTACACAACGTGGGCACATGTGCTATAGGACTGATGGTAATTTTTCATAATTTTTTGTGATGGAGAAGTATCTGAACACTTCCCTCTACGCGGATTGCTCTTCGCACGTCTACGACTGTGGTCGGCGGCCTTCGGGGGCTAGCATACCGTCAAATCTTGCGTAGGCGGCCTCTCACAAATCTGGAAGTGTTGAGGCGGTTGCAAACGCCCATCACGCGTCTCCGGGGTGTGCCCCCCCCTCACGGACGCCGCCGCCGCCGGCACCTGGAGGGGGGAAACGGACGCGTCGGGTCTACACGGAGTGGATGTAGCTGTGGGTTTGGCCCGGAAGTTGCTCCAAAGTGTTCCTCTGGGCCGACCTAACACAACCGGGTGGAGAGGTCCACTGGTCAAAGCCCGTCCGTGCAAAGTCAAAGGGCTAGATCCCGTGGTCAAACGCTACAGGGTTAGCCGGGACGGGGGCCCTGGGGGGTAGCAATGCCACCGGAGCGTCGTACCGGGCCCTCATACATGCGGGGTGGTGTTGTGGCATGTCCGAAGAGGCGGCACGCGTCTCCGGGTTGTGGCCCCCCTCACGGACGGCAATGAAACGGTAGTAGACGTTCTGCGGTAACGATGCAGCGTGAATATTATTAAATACTTGGAGCGCGATAACATCATGAGTTTTTTACACAACGTGGGAACATGTGCTATAGGACTGATGGTAATTTTTCATAATTTTTTGTGATGGAGAAGTATCTGAACACTTCCCTCTACGCGGATTGCTCTTCGCACGTCTACGACTGTGGCCGGCGGCCTCCGGGGGCTAGCATACCGTCAAATCTTGCGTAGGCGGCCTCTCACAAATCTGGAAGTGTTGAGGCGGTTGCAAACGCCCAGCACGTGTCTCCGGGGTGTGCCCCCCCCCTCACGGACGCCGCCGCCGCCGGCACCTGGAGGGGGGAAACGGACGCGTCGGGTCTACACGGAGTGGATGTAGCTGTGGGTTTGGCCCGGATGTTGCTCCAAAGTGTTCCTCTGGGCCGACCTAACACAACCGGGTGGAGAGGTCCACTGGTCAAAGCCCGTCCGTGCAAAGTCAAAGGGCTAGATCCCGTGGTCAAACGCTACAGGGTTAGCCGGGACGGGGGCCCTGGGGGGTAGCAATGCCACCGGAGCGTCGTACCGGGCCCTCATACATGCGGGGTGGTGTTGTGGCATGTCCGAAGAGGCGGCACGCGTCTCCCGGTTGTGGCCCCCCTCACGGACGGCAATGAAACGGTAGTAGACGTTCTGCGGTAACGATGCAGCGTGAATATTATTAAATACTTGGAGCGCGATAAAATCATGAGTTTTTTACACAACGTGGGCACATGGGCTATAGGACTGATGGTAATTTTTCATAATTTTTTGTGATGGAGAAGTATCTGAACACTTCCCTCTACGCGGATTGCTCTTCGCACGTCTACGACTGTGGCCGGCGGCCTCCGGGGGCTAGCATACCGTCAAATTTTGCGTAGGCGGCCTCTCACAAATCTGGAAGTGTTGAGGCGGTTGCAAACGCCCAGCACGCGTCTCCGGGGTGTGCCCCCCCTCACGGACGCCGCCGCCGCCGGCACCTGGAGGGGGGAAACGGACGCGTCGGGTCTACACGGAGTGGATGTAGCTGTGGGTTTGGCCCGGATGTTGCTCCAAAGTGTTCCTCTGGGCCGACCTAACACAACCGGGTGGAGAGGTCCACTGGTCAAAGCCCGTCCGTGCAAAGTCAAAGGGCTAGATCCCGTGGTCAAACGCTACAGGGTTAGCCGGGACGGGGGCCCTGGGGGGTAGCAATGCCACCGGAGCGTCGTACCGGGCCCTCATACATGCGGGGTGGTGTTGTGGCATGTCCGAAGAGGCGGCACGCGTCTCCGGGTTGTGGCCCCCCTCACGGACGGCAATGAAACGGTAGTAGACGTTCTGCGGTAACGATGCAGCGTGAATATTATTAAATACTTGGAGCGCGATAAAATCATGAGTTTTTTACACAACGTGGGCACATGGGCTATAGGACTGATGGTAAGTTTTCATAATTTTTTGTGATGGAGAAGTATCTGAACACTTTCCTCTACGCGGATTGCTCTTCGCACGTCTACGACTGTGGCCGGCGGCCTCCGGGGGCTAGCATACCGTCAAATCTTGCGTAGGCGGCCTCTCACAAATCTGGAAGTGTTGAGGCAGTTGCAAACGCCCAGCACGCGTCTCCGGGGTGTGCCCCCCCCTCACGGACGCCGCCGCCGCCGGCACCTGGAGGGGGGAAACGGACGCGTCGGGTCTACACGGAGTGGGTGTAGCTGTGGGTTTGGCCCGGATGTTGCTCCAAAGTGTTCCTCTGGGCCGACCTAACACAACCGGGTGGAGAGGTCCACTGGTCAAAGCCCGTCCGTGCAAAGTCAAAGGGCTAGATCCCGTGGTCAAACGCTACAGGGTTAGCCGGGACGGGGGCCCTGGGGGGTAGCAATGCCACCGGAGCATCGTACCGGGCCCTCATACATGCGGGGTGGTGTTGTGGCATGTCCGAAGAGGCGGCACACGTCTCCGGGTTGTGGCCCCCCTCACGGACGGCAATGAAATGGTAGTAGACGTTCTGCGGTAACGATGCAGCGTGAATATTATTAAATACTTGGAGCGCGATAAAATCATGAGTTTTTTACACAACGTGGGCACATGTACTATAGGACTGATGGTAATTTTTCATAATTTTTTGTGATGGAGAAGTATCTGAACACTTCCCTCTACGCGGATTGCTCTTCGAACGTCTACGACTGTGGCCGGCGGCCTCCGGGGGCTAGCATACCGTCAAATCTTGCGTAGGCGGCCTCTGACAAATCTGGAAGTGTTGAGGCGGTTGCAAACGCCCAGCACGCGTCTCCGGGGTGTGCCCCCCCCCCTCACGGACGCCGCCGCCGCCGGCACCTGGAGGGGGGAAACGGACGCGTCGGGTCTACACGGAGTGGATGTAGCTGTGGGTTTGGCCCGGATGTTGCTCCAAAGTGTTCCTCTGGGCCGACCTAACACAACCGGGTGGAGAGGTCCACTGGTCAAAGCCCGTCCGTGCAAAGTCAAAGGGCTAGATCCCGTGGTCAAACGCTACAGGGTTAGCCGGGACGGGGGCCCTGGGGGGTAGCAATGCCACCGGAGCGTCATACCGGGCCCTCATACATGCGGGGTGGTGTTGTGGCATGGCCGAAGAGGCGGCACGCGTCTCCGGGTTGTGGCCCCCCTCACGGACGGCAATGAAACGGTTTCTGCGGTAACGATGCAGCGTGAATATTATTAAATACTTGGAGCGCGATAAAATCATGAGTTTTTTACACAACGTGGGCACATGGGCTATAGGACTGATGGTAAGTTTTCATAATTTTTTGTGATGGAGAAGTATTTGAACACTTCCCTCTACGCGGATTGCTCTTCGCACGTCTACGGCTGTGGCCGGCGGCCTCCGGGGCTAGCATACCGTCAAATCTTGCGTAGGCGGCCTCTCACAAATCTGGAAGTGTTGAGGCGGTTGCAAACGCCCAGCACGCGTCTCCGGGGTGTGCCCCCACCTCACGGACGCCGCCGCCGCCGGCACCTGGAGGGGGGAAACGGACGCGTCGGGTCTACACGGAGTGGATGTAGCTGTGGGTTTGGCCCGGATGTTGCTCCAAAGTGTTCCTCTGGGCCAACCTAACACAACCGGGTGGAGAGGTCCACTGGTCAAAGCCCGTCCGTGCAAAGTCAAAGGGCAGATCCCGTGGTCAAACGCTACAGGGTTAGCCGGGACGGGGGCCCTGGGGGGTAGCAATGCCACCGGAGCGTCGTACCGGGCCCTCATACATGCGGGGTGGTGTTGTGGCATGTCCGAAGAGGCGGCACGCGTCTTCGGGTTGTGGCCCCCCTCACGGACGGCAATGAAACGGTAGTAGACGTTCTGCGGTAACGATGCAGCGTGAATATTATTAAATACTTGGAGCGCGATAAAATCATGAGTTTTTTACACAACGTGGGCACATGTGCTATAGGACTGATGGTAATTTTTCATAATTTTTTGTGATGGAGAAGTATCTGAACACTTCCCTCTACGCGGATTGCTCTTCGCACGTCTACGACTGTGGCCGGCGGCCTCCGGGGGCTAGCATACCGTCAAATCTTGCGTAGGCGGCCTCTCACAAATCTGGAAGTGTTGAGGCGGTTGCAAACGCCCAGCACGCGTCTCCGGGGTGTGCCCCCCCCTCACGGACGCCGCCGCCGCCGGCACCTGGAGGGGGGAAATGGACGCGTCGGGTCTACACGGAGTGGATGTAGCTGTGGGTTTGGCCCGGATGTTGCTCCAAAGTGTTCCTCTGGGCCGACCTAACACAACCGGGTGGAGAGGTCCACTGGTCAAAGCCCGTTCGTGCAAAGTCAAAGGGCTAGATCCCGTGGTCAAACGCTACAGGGTTAACCGGGACGGGGGCCCTGGGGGGTAGCAATGCCACCGGAGCGTCGTACCGGGCCCTCATACATGCGGGGTGGTGTTGTGGCATGTCCGAAGAGGCGGCACGTGTCTCCGGGTTGTGGCCCCCCTCACGGACGGCAATGAAACGGTAGTAGACGTTCTGCAGTAACGATGCAGCGTGAATATTATTACATACTTGGAGCGCGATAAAATCATGAGTTTTTTACACAACGTGGGCACATGTGCTATAGGACTGATGGTAATTTTTCATAATTTTTTGTGATGGAGAAGTATCTGAACACTTCCCTCTACGCGGATTGCTCTTCGCACGTCTACGACTATGGCCGGCGGCCTCCGGGGGCTAGCATACCGTCAAATCTTGCGTAGGCGGCCTCTCACAAATCTGGAAGTGTTGAGGCGGTTGCAAACGCCCAGCACGCGTCTCCGGGGTGTGCCCCCCCCTCACGGACGCCGCCGCCGCCGGCACCTGGAGGGGGGAAACGGACGCGTCGGGTCTACACGGAGTGGATGTAGCTGTGGGTTTGGCCCGGATGTTGCTCCAAAGTGTTCCTCTGGGCCGACCTAACACAATCGGGTGGAGAGGTCCACTGGCCAAAGCCCGTCCGTGCAAAGTCAAAGGGCTAGATCCCGTGGTCAAACGCTACAGGGTTAGCCGGGACGGGGGCCCTGGGGGGTAGCAATGCCACCGGAGCGTCGTACCGGGCCCTCATACATGCGGGGTGGTGTTGTGGCATGTCCGAAGAGGCGGCACGCGTCTCCGGGTTGTGGCCCCCCTCACGGACGACAATGAAACGGTAGTAGACGTTCTGCGGTAACGATGCAGCGTGAATATTATTAAATACTTGGAGCGCGATAAAATCATGAGTTTTTTACACAACGTGGGCACATGGGCTATAGGACTGATGGTAAGTTTTCATAATTTTTTGTGATGGAGAAGTATCTGAACACTTCCCTCTACACGGATTGCTCTTCGCACGTCTACGAGTGTGGCCGGCGGCCTCCGGGGGCTAGCATACCATCAAATCTTGCGTAGGCGGCCTCTCACAAATCTGGAAGTGTTGAGGCGGTTGCAAACGCCCAGCACGCGTCTCCGGGGTGTGCCCCCCCGCACGGACGCCGCCGCCGCCGGCACCTGGAGGGGGGAAACGGACGCGTCGGGTCTACACGGAGTGGATGTAGCTGTGGGTTTGGCCCGGATGTTGCTCCAAAGTGTTCCTCTGGGCCGACCTAACACAACCGGGTGGAGAGGTGCACTGGTCAAAGCCCGTCCGTGCAAAGTCAAAGGGCTAGATCCCGTGGTCAAACGCTACAGGGTTAGCCGGGACGGGGGCCCTGGGGGGTAGCAATGCCACCGGAGCGTCGTACCGGGCCCTCATACATGCGGGGTGGTGTTGTGGCATGTCCGAAGAGGCGGCACGTGTCTCCGGGTTGTGGCCCCCCTCACGGACGGCAATGAAACGGTAGTAGACGTTCTGTAGTAACGATGCAGCGTGAATATTATTACATACTTGGAGCGCGATAAAATCATGAGTTTTTTACACAACGTGGGCACATGTGCTATAGGACTGATGGTAATTTTTCATAATTTTTTGTGATGGAGAAGTATCTGAACACTTCCCTCTACGCGGATTGCTCTTCGCACGTCTACGACTGTGGCCGGCGGCCTCCGGGGGCTAGCATACCGTCAAATCTTGCGTAGGAGGCCTCTCACAAATCTGGAAGTGTTGAGGCGGTTGCAAACGCCCAGCACGCGTCTCCGGGGTGTGCCCCCCCCTCACGGACGCCGCCGCCGCCGGCACCTGGAGGGGGGAAACGGACGCGTCGGGTCTACACGGAGTGGATGTAGCTGTGGGTTTGGCCCGGATGTTGCTCCAAAGTGTTCCTCTGGGCCGACCTAACACAACCGGGTGGAGAGGTCCAC
>NW_025228695.1:0-1277 GCF_018294505.1 Triticum aestivum
TATGTTGGGTCGTGAGACCCGTACCTTTGTGTGTATGATATGTATGGCTCCCTGAGCCTTAAATAAAGTACTTGTGTCGTAGAGTCATGTTGTGATGCTTCGTTGTATTTGCACATATCGAGCATATTGTGTGTATGACTGAAATGCTTGGTATGTGTGGGATCTGACCTATCTAGTTGTTTACCTTTAGTAGCCTCTCTTACCGGGAAATGTCTCCTAGTGTTACCGCTGAGCCATGGTAGCTTGCTACTGCTCTGGAACACTTAGGCTGGCCGGCATGTGTCCTTCTTCGTTCCTGTGTCTGTCCCTTCGGGGAAATGTCACGCTTGAGTACCGGAGTCCTGTTAGCCCGCTACAGCCCGGTTTACCGGAGTCCTGCTAGCCCAGTGCTACAGCCCGGACCCACTTGCTGATGACCGACACGTTCGAAGCTGGGTCATGGATGCCTGTCCCTGTAAGTCTGTGCCACTTTGGGTTTACGACTAGTCATGTCAGCCCGGGCTCTTTATCATATGGATGCTAGCCACACTATCATATACGTGAGCCAAAAGGCGCAAACGGTCCCGGGAAAAGGTAAGACGACACCCGTGGGGATACCGTGCGTGAGGCCGCAAAGTGATATGAGGTGTTACCAGCTAGATCGATGTGACATCGAGTCGGGGTCCTGACAGTATCAGGGTTTCGGACGAGAACGCATCTGTTACACGGGCACTTCAATGTTTTTTAAACTGATTTGAACTCCGGACTTCTTTTGTGTTCAGTATGCAGCATTCAAAGCGACGTCATCAATTTCCAACATGTTCTAACATCATTTGTTTTTTTCGGTCATTTACCTAATTGTTTAGAGAGCTAAATGACCCTGAAATTGAAAATCACTACAAAATGAATTCTGAAAATGTGGAAACTTGGCATGGTATCATCATTTCACCCGCATAGCATGTGCGAAAGAGTAGAGAGGGTCACGGCAAAAACTAGACGCACTTCGTGTACAAACTGGACAAACTCTTTCGGAGTATCAGGGTTTCGGACGAGAACTAATCTCTTACATGGGCACTTCAATGTTTTTTAAACTTATTTGAACTCCGACTTCTTTTGTGTTCAGTATGCAGCATTCAAAGCGACGTCATCAATTTCCAACATGTTCTGACGTCATTTGTTGTTTTTCGCTCATTTACCTAATTGTTTAGAGAGTTAAATGACCGTGAAATTGAAAATCACTACAAAATTAATTCTGAAAATGTTGAAACTTGGCATGGTATCATCATTTCACCCGCATA
>NW_025228695.1:5994-7232 GCF_018294505.1 Triticum aestivum
TGTTACACGGGCACTTCAGTATTTTTTAAACTTATTTGAACTCCGGACTTCTGTTATCTTCAGTATGCAGCATTCAAAGTGATGTCATCAATTTCCAACATGTTCTAACATCATTAGTTTTTTCGGTCATTTACCTAATTGTTTAGAGAGCTAAATGACCCTGATATTGAAAATCACTACAAAATGAATTCTGAAAATGTTGAAACTTGGCATGGTATCATCATTTCACCCCCATAGCATGTGCAAAAGAGTAGAGAGGGTCACGGAAAATACTAGACGCACTTCGTGTACAAACTAGACAAACTCTTTGGGAGTATCAGGGTTTCGGACGAGAACTCATCTGTTACACGGGCACTTCAAATTTTTTTAAACTTATTTGAACTCCGGACTTCTTTTGTGTTCAGTATGCAGCATTCAAAGCGACATCGTCAATTTCCAACATGTTCTAACATCATTTGTTGTTTTTCGGTCATTTACCTAATTGTTTAGAGAGCTAAATGACCGTGAAATTGAAAATCACTACAAAATGAATTCTGAAAATGTTGAAACTTGGCATGGTATCATCATTTCACCCGCATAGCATGTGCAAAAGAGTAGAGAGGGTCACGGCAAAAACTTGACGCATGTCACGTACAAATTGGACAAACTCTTTCGGAGTATCAGGGTTTCGGACGAGAACTCATCTGTTACACGGGCACTTCAATGTTTTTTAAACTTATTTGAACTCCAGACTTCTTTTGTGTTCAGTATGCAGCATTCAAAGCGACGTCATCAATTTCCAACATGTTCTAACATCATTGTTTTTTTTGGTCGTTTACCAAATTGTTTAGAGAGCTAAATGACCGTGAAATTGAAAATCACTACAAAATGAATTCTGAAAATGTTGAAACTTGGCATGGTATCATCATTTCACCCGCATAGCATGTGCGAAAGAGTAGAGAGGGTCACGGCAAAAACTGGACGCACTTCATGTACAAACTGGACAAACTTTTTCGGAGTATCAGGGTTTTGGACGAGAACTCATCTGTTACACGGGCACTTCAATGTTTTTTAAACTTATTTGAACTCCGGACTTCTTTTGTGTTCAGTATGCAGCATTCAAAGCGACGTCATCAATTTCCAACATGTTCTACGATCATTTGTTGTTTTTCGGTCATTTACCTAATTGTTTAGAGAGGTAAATGACCGTGAAATTGAAAATCACTACAAAATGAATTCTGAAAATGTTGAAACTTGGC
>NW_025228695.1:7242-7850 GCF_018294505.1 Triticum aestivum
TTTGAACTCCAGACTTCTTTTGTGTTCAGTATGCAGCATTCAAAGCGACGTCATCAATTCCCAACATGTTCTGACATCATTTGTTGTTTTTCAGTCATTTACCTAATTGTTTAGAGAGCTAAATGACCGTGAAATTGAAAATCACTACAAAATGAATTCTGAAAATGTTGAAACTTGGCATGGTATCATCATTTCACCCGCATAGCATGTGCGAAAGAGTAGAGAGGGTCACGACAAAAACTGGACGCACTTCATGTACAAATTGGACAAACTCTTTCGGAGTATCAGGGTTTCGGACGAGAACTCATCTGTTACACGGGCACTTCAATGTTTTTAAACTTATTTGAACTCCGGACTTCTTTTGTGTTCAATATGCATCATTCAAAGCGACGTCATCAATTTCCAACATGTTCTGACATCATTTGTTGTTTTTCGGTCGTTGACCTAATTGTTTAGAGAGCTAAATGACCGTGAAATTGAAAATCACTACAAAATGAATTCTGAAAATGTTGAAACTTGGCATGGTATCATCATTTCACCCGCATAGCATGTGCAAAAGAGTAGAGAGGGTCATGGCAAAAACTGGATGCACTTTCTGTACAATTTGG
>NW_025228695.1:7860-9057 GCF_018294505.1 Triticum aestivum
TTTTTAAACTTATTTGAACTCCGGACTTCTTTTGTGTTCAGTATGCAGCATTCAAAGCGACGTCATCAATTTCCAACATGTTCTACGATCATTTGTTGTTTTTCGGTCATTTACCTAATTGTTTAGAGAGGTAAATGACCGTGAAATTGAAAATCACTACAAAATGAATTCTGAAAATGTTGAAACTTGGCATGGTATCATCATTTCACCCGCATAGCATGTGCGAAAGAGTAGAGAGGGTCACGGCAAAAACTGGACGCACGTCACGTACAAATTGGGCTAACTCTTTCGGAGTATCAGGGTTTCGGACGAGAACTCATCTCTCACACGGGCACTTCAATGTTTTTTAAACTTATTTGAACTCCGGACTTCTTTTGTGTTCGGTATGCAGCATTCAAAGCGACGTCATCAATTTCCAACATGTTCTAACATCATTTGTTTTTTTGGTCATTTACCTAATTGTTTAGAGAGCTAAATGACCGTCAAATTGAAAATCACTACAAAATGAATTCCGAAAATGTTGAAACTTGGCATGGTATCATCATTTCACCCGCATAGCATGTGCGAAAGAGTAGAGAGGGTCACGGCAAAAACTGGACGCACTTCGTGTACAAACTGGACAAACTCTTTTGGAGTATCAGGGTTTCGGACGAGAACTCATCTGTTACACGGGCACTTCAATGTTTTTTAAACTTATTTGAACTCCGACTTCTTTTGTGTTCAGTATGCAGCATTCAAAGCAACGTCATCAATTTGCAACATGTTCTGACATCATTTGTTGTTTTTCGGTCATTTACCTAATTGTTTAGAGAGCTAAATGACCGTGAAATTGAAAATCACTACAAAATTAATTCTGAAAATGTTGAAACTTGGCATGGTATCATCATTTCACCCCCATAGCATGTGCGAAAGAGTAGAGAGGGTGACGGCAAAAACTGGACGCACTTCGTGTACAAACTAGACAAACTCTTTCGGAGTATCAGGGTTTCGAACGAGAACTCATCTGTTACACGGGCACTTCAATGTTTTTTAAACTTATTTGAACTCTGGACTTCTTTTGTGTTCAGTATGCAGCATTCAAAGGGACGTCATCAATTTCCAACATGTTCTAACATCATTTGTTTTTTTCGATCATTTACCAAATTGTTTAGAGAGCTAAATGACCGTGAAATTGAAAATCACTACAAAATGAATTCT
>NW_025228695.1:9341-10599 GCF_018294505.1 Triticum aestivum
CACTTCAATGTTTTTTAAACTTATTTGAACTCCGGACTTCTTTTGTGTTCAGTATGCAGCATTCAAAGCGACGTCATCAATTTCCAACATGTTCTAACATCATTTGTTTTTTTCTGTCATTTACCTAATTGTTTAGAGAGCTAAATGACCCTGAAATTGAAAATCACTACAAAATGAATTCTGAAAATGTGGAAACTTGGCATGGTATCATCATTTCACCCGCATAGCATGTGCGAAAGAGTAGAGAGGGTCACGGCAAAAACTGGACGCACTTCATGTACAAACTCGACAAACTCTTTCGGAGTATCAGGGTTTTGGACGAGAACTCATCTGTTACACGGGCACTTCGATGTTTTTTAAACTTATTTGAACACCGACTTCTTTTGTGTTCAGTATGCAGCATTCGAAGTGACGTCATCAATTTCCAACATGTTCTGACATCATTTGTTGTTTTTCGGTCATTTACCTAATTGTTTAGAGAGCTAAATGACCGTGAAATTGAAAATCACTACAAAATGAATTCTGAAAATGTTGAAACTTGCCATGGTATCATCATTTCACCCGCATAGCATGTGCGAAAGAGTAGAGAGGGCCACGGCAAAAACTGGACGCACTTCGTGTACAAACTAGACAAACTCTTTCGGAGTATCAGGGTTTCGGACGAGAATTCATCTATTACACGGGCACTTCAATGTTTTTTAAACTTATTTGAACTCCGGACTTCTTTTGTGTTCAGTGTGCAGCATTCAAAGCAACGTCATCAATTTCCAACATGTTCCAACATCATTTGTTTTTTCGGTCATTTACCTAATTGTTTAGAGAGCTAAATGACCGTGAAATTGAAAATCACTACAAAGTGAATTCTGAAAATGTTGAAACCTCGCATGGTATCATCATTTCACCCGCATAGCATGTGAGAAAGAGTAGAGAGGGTCACGGAAAAAATTGGACGCACTTCATGTACAAATTGGACAAACTCTTTCGGAGTATCAGGGTTTTGGACGAGAACTCATCTGTTACACGGGCACTTCAATGTTTTTTAAACTTATTTGAACTCCGGACTTCTTTTGTGTTCAGTATGTAGCATTCAAAGCGACATCATCAATTTCCAACATGTTCTATCATCATTTGTTGTTTTTCGGTCATTTACCTAATTGTTTAGAGAGCTAAATGACCGTGAAATTGAAAATCACTACAAAATGAATTCTGAAAATGTTGAAACTTGGCATGGTATCATCATTTCACCCGCATAGCATGT
>NW_025228695.1:11006-11742 GCF_018294505.1 Triticum aestivum
TTTGTGTTTAGTATGCAGCATTCAAAGCGACGTCATCAATTTCCAACATGTTCTGACATCATTTGTTGTTTTTCGGTCATT
Source organism: Triticum aestivum (assembly GCF_018294505.1). Taxonomy (NCBI): domain Eukaryota; kingdom Viridiplantae; phylum Streptophyta; class Magnoliopsida; order Poales; family Poaceae; genus Triticum; species Triticum aestivum. Next base: position 11,088 of record NW_025228695.1, read on the forward strand.
TACCTAATTGTTTAGAGAGCTAAATGACCGTGAAATTGAAATCACTACAAAATGAATTCTAAAAATGTTGAAACTTGGCATTGTATCATCATTTCACCCGCATAGCATGTGCAAAAGAGTAGAGAGGGTCATGGAAAAAACTGGACACACTTCGTGTACAAACTGGACAAACTCTTTCGGAGTATCAGGGTTTCGGACGAGAACCCATCTGTTACACGGGCACTTCAATGTTTTTTAAACTTATTTGAACTCCGGACTTCTTTTGTGTTCAGTATGCAGCATTCAAAGTGACGTCATCAATTTCCAACATGTCCTAACATCGTTTGTTTTTTTCGGTCATTTACCTAATTGTTTAGAGAGCTAAATGACCGTGAAATAGAAAATCACTACAAAATGAATTCTGAAAATGTTGAAACTTGGCATGGTATCATCATTTCACCCGCATAGCATGTGCGAAAGAGTAGAGAGGGTCACGGCAAAAACTGGACGCAATTCGTGTACAAACTGGACAAACTCTTTCGGAGTATCAGGGTTTCGGACGAGAACTCATCTGTTACACGGGCACTTTGATGTTTTTTAAACTTATTTGAACTCCGACTTCTTTTGTGTTCAGTATGCAGTATTCAAAGCGACGTCATCAATTTCCAACATGTTC
>NW_025228695.1:16033-16839 GCF_018294505.1 Triticum aestivum
CGGGCACTTCGATGTTTTTTAAACTTATTTGAACTCCGACTTCTTTTGTGTTCAGTATGCAGCATTCAAAGCGACGTCATCAATTTCCAACATGTTCTGACATCATTTCTTGTTTTTCGGTCATTTACCTAATTGTTTAGAGACCTAAATGACCGTGAAATTGAAAATCACTACAAAATGACTTCTGAAAATGTTGAAACTTGGCATGGTATCATCATTTCACCCGCATAGCATGTGCGAAACAGTAGAGAGGGTCACGGCAAAAACTGGATGCACTTCATGTACAAACTGGACAAACTCTTTCGGAGTATCTGGGTTTTGGACGAGAACTCATCTGTTACACGGGAACTTCAATGTTTTTTAAACTTATTTGAACTCCGGACTTCTTTTGTGTTCAGTATGTAGCATTCAAAGCGACGCCATCAATTTCCAACATGTTCTGACATCATTTGTTGTTTTTCGGTCATTTACCTAATTGTTTAGAGAGCTAATTGACCGTGAAATTGAAAATCACTACAAAATGAATTCTGAAAATGTTGAAACTTGGCATGGTATCATCATTTCACCCGCATAGCATGTGCGAAAGAGTAGAGAGGGTCACGGCAAAAACTGGACGCACTTCGTGTACAAACTGGACAAACTCTATCGGAGTATCAGGGTTTCGGACGAGAACTCATCTGTTACACGGGCACTTTGATGTTTTTTAAACTTATTTGAACTCCGACTTCTTTTGTGTTCAGTATGCAGCATTCAAAGCGACGTCATTAATTTCCAACATGCTCTGACATCATTTGTTGTTCTTCGGT
>NW_025228695.1:18013-18691 GCF_018294505.1 Triticum aestivum
AGGGTAGAGAGGGTCACGGCAAAAACTGGAGGCACTTCGTGTACAAACTGGACAAACTCTTTCGGAGTATCAGGGTTTCAGACGAGAACTCATCTGTTACACGGGCACTTCGATGTTTTTTAAACTTATTTGAACTCCAACTTCTTTTGTGTTCAGTATGCAGCATTCAAAGCAACGTCATCAATTTCCAACATGTTTTGACATCATTTGTTGTGTTTCGGTCATTTACCTAATTGTTTAGAGAGCTAAATGACCGTGAAATTGAAAATCACTACAAAATGAATTCTGAAAATCTTGAAACTTGGCATGGTATCATCATTTCACCCGCATAGCATGTGCGAAAGAGTAGAGAGGGTCACGGCAAAAACTGGACATACTTCATGTACAAACTGGACAAACTCTTTCGGAGTATCAGGGTTTTGGACGAGAACTCATCTGTTACACGGGCACTTCAATGTTTTTTAAACTTATTTGAACTCCGGACTTCTTTTGTGTTCAGTATGCAGCATTGAAAGCGACGTCATCAATTTCCAACATGTTCTGACATCATTTGTTGTTTTTCGGTCATTTACCTAATTGTTTAGAGAGCTAAATGACCGTGAAATTGAAAATCACTACAAAATGAATTCTGAAAATGTTGAAACTTGGCATGGTATCATCATTTCACCCGCATAGCAT
>NW_025228695.1:21118-21992 GCF_018294505.1 Triticum aestivum
GTTACACGGGCACTTCGATGTTTTTTAAACTTATTTGAACTCCAACTTCTTTTGTGTTCAGTATGCAGCATTCAAAGCGACGTCATCAATTTCCAACATGTTCTGACATCATTTGTTGTGTTTCGGTCATTTACCTAATTGTTTAGAGAGCTAAATGACCGTGAAATTGAAAATCACTACAAAATGAATTCTGAAAATCTTGAAACTTGGCATGGTATCATCATTTCACCCGCATAGCATGTGCGAAAGAGTAGAGAGGATCACGGCAAAAACTGGACGCACTTCATGTACAAACTGGACAAACTCTTTCGGAGTATCAGGGTTTTGGATGAGAACTCATCTGTTACACGGGCACTTCAATGTTTTTTAAACTTATTTGAACTCCGGACTTCTTTTGTGTTCAGTATGCTGCATTGAAAGCGACGTCATCAATTTCCAACATGTTCTGACATCATTTGTTTGTTTCGGTCATTTACCTAATTGTTTAGAGAGCTAAATGACCGTGAAATTGAAAATCACTACAAAATGAATTCTGAAAATGTTGAAACTTGGCATGGTATCATCATTTCACCCGCATAGCATGTGAGAAAGAGTAGAGAGGGTCATGGCAAAAACATGACGCACGTCACGTACAAATTGGACAAACTCTTTCGGAGTATCAGGGTTTCGGACGAGAACTCATCTGTTACACGGGCACTTCAATGTTTTTTAAACTTATTTGAACTCCGGACTTCTTTTGTGTTCAGTATGCAGCATTCAAAGCAACGTCATCAATTTCCAACATGTTCTAACATCATTTGTTGTTTTTCGGTCATTTACCTAATTGTTTAGAGAGCTAAATGACCGTGAAATTGAAAATCACTACAAAATGAAT
>NW_025228695.1:23562-24782 GCF_018294505.1 Triticum aestivum
AAAAACTGGACGCACTTCATGTACAAACTGGACAAACTCTTTCGGATTATCAGGGTTTTGGACGAGAACTCATCTGTTACACGGGCACTTCAATGATTTTTAAACTTATTAGAACTCCGGACTTCTTTTGTGTTCAGTATGCAGCATTCAAAGCGACGTCATCAATTTCCAACATGTTCAGACATCATTTGTTGTTTTTCGGTCATTTACCTAATTGTTTAGAGAGTTAAATGACCGTGAAATTGAAAATCACTACAAAATGAATTCTGAAAATGTTGAAACTTGGCATGGTATCAGCATTTCACCCGCGTAGCATGTGCAAAAGAGTAGAGAGGGTCACGGCAAAAACTGGACGCACTTCGTGTACAAACTGGACAAACTCTTTCGGAGTATCAGGGTTTCGGAGGAGGACTCATCTGTTACACGGGCACTTCAATGTTTTTTAAACGTATTTGAACTTCGGACTTCTTTTGTGTTCAGTATGCAGCTTTCAAAGCGACGTCATCAATTTCCAACATGTTCTAACATCATTTGTTTTTTTCGGTCATTTACCTGATTGTTTAGAGAGCTAAATGACCGTGAAATTGAAAATCACTACAAAATGAATTCTGAAAATGATGAAACTTGGCATGGTATCATAATTTCACCCGCATAGCATGTGCGAAAGGGTAGAGAGGGTCACGGCAAAAACTGGAGGCACTTCGTGTACAAACTGGACAAACTCTTTCGGAGTATCAGGGTTTCGGACGAGAACTCATCTGTTACACGGGCACTTCGATGTTTTTTAAACTTATTTGAACTCCAACTTCTTTTGTGTTCAGTATGCAGCATTCAAAGCAACGTCATCAATTTCCAACATGTTCTGACATCATTTGTCGTGTTTCGGTCATTTACCTAATTGTTTAGAGAGCTAAATGACCGTGAAATTGAAAATCACTACAAAATGAATTCTGAAAATCTTGAAACTTGGCATGGTATCATCATTTCACCTGCATAGCATGTGCGAAAGAGTAGAGAGGGTCACGGCAAAAACTGGACGCACTTCATGTACAAACTGGACAAACTCTTTCGGAGTATCAGGGTTTTGGACGAGAACTCATCTGTTACACGGGCACTTCAATGTTTTTTAAACTTATTTGAACTCCGGACTTCTTTTGTGTTCAGTATGCAGCATTGAAAGCGACGTCATCAATTTCCAACATGTTCTGGCATCATTTGTT
>NW_025228695.1:24792-25666 GCF_018294505.1 Triticum aestivum
GTTACACGGGCACTTCGATGTTTTTTAAACTTATTTGAACTCCAACTTCTTTTGTGTTCAGTATGCAGCATTCAAAGCGACGTCATCAATTTCCAACATGTTCTGACATCATTTGTTGTGTTTCGGTCATTTACCTAATTGTTTAGAGAGCTAAATGACCGTGAAATTGAAAATCACTACAAAATGAATTCTGAAAATCTTGAAACTTGGCATGGTATCATCATTTCACCCGCATAGCATGTGCGAAAGAGTAGAGAGGATCACGGCAAAAACTGGACGCACTTCATGTACAAACTGGACAAACTCTTTCGGAGTATCAGGGTTTTGGATGAGAACTCATCTGTTACACGGGCACTTCAATGTTTTTTAAACTTATTTGAACTCCGGACTTCTTTTGTGTTCAGTATGCTGCATTGAAAGCGACGTCATCAATTTCCAACATGTTCTGACATCATTTGTTTGTTTCGGTCATTTACCTAATTGTTTAGAGAGCTAAATGACCGTGAAATTGAAAATCACTACAAAATGAATTCTGAAAATGTTGAAACTTGGCATGGTATCATCATTTCACCCGCATAGCATGTGAGAAAGAGTAGAGAGGGTCATGGCAAAAACATGACGCACGTCACGTACAAATTGGACAAACTCTTTCGGAGTATCAGGGTTTCGGACGAGAACTCATCTGTTACACGGGCACTTCAATGTTTTTTAAACTTATTTGAACTCCGGACTTCTTTTGTGTTCAGTATGCAGCATTCAAAGCAACGTCATCAATTTCCAACATGTTCTAACATCATTTGTTGTTTTTCGGTCATTTACCTAATTGTTTAGAGAGCTAAATGACCGTGAAATTGAAAATCACTACAAAATGAAT
>NW_025228695.1:25676-26333 GCF_018294505.1 Triticum aestivum
TACAAATTGGGCAAACTCTTTCGGAGTATCAGGGTTTCGGACGAGAACTCATCTGTTACACGGGCACTTCAATGTTTTTTAAACTTATTTGAACTCCGGACTTCTTTTGTGTTCAGTATGTAGCATTCAAAGCGACGTCATCAATTTCCAACATGTTCTAACATCATTTGTTTTTTTCGGTCATTTACCTAATTGTTTAGAGAGCTAAATGACCGTGAAATTGAAAATCACTACAAAATGAATTCTGAAAATGTTGAAACTTGGCATGGTATCATCATTTCACCAGCATAGCATGTGCAAAAGAGTAGAGAGGGTCACTGCAAAAACTAGATGCACTTCATGTACAAATTGGACAAACTCTTTCGGAGTATCAGGGTTTTGGACGAGAACTCATCTATTACACGGGCACTTCAATGTTTTTTAAACTTATTTGAACTCTGGACTTCTTTTGTGTTCAATATGCAGCATTCAAAGCGACGTCATCAATTTCCAACATGTTCTAACATCATTTGTTGTTTTTCGGTCATTTACCTAATTGTTTAGAGAGCTAAATGACCGTGAAATTGAAAATCACTACAAAATGAATTCTGAAAATGTTGAAACTTGGCATGGTATCATCATTTCACCCGCATAGCATGTGCGAAAGAGTAGAGAGGG
>NW_025228695.1:26343-29893 GCF_018294505.1 Triticum aestivum
AAACTTATTAGAACTCCGGACTTCTTTTGTGTTCAGTATGCAACATTCAAAGCGACGTCATCAATTTCCAACATGTTCTGACATCATTTGTTGTTTTTCGGTCATTTACCTAATTGTGTAGAGAGTTAAATGACCGTGAAATTGAAAATCACTACAAAATGAATTCTGAAAATGTTGAAACTTGGCATGGTATCATCATTTCACCCGCATAGCATGTGCAAAGGAGTGGAGAGGGTCACGGCAAAAACTGGACGCACTTCGTGTACAAACTGGACAAACTCTTTCGGAGTATCAGGGTTTCGGACGAGAACTCATCTGTTACAAGGGCACTTCAATGTTTTTTAAACTTATTTGAACTTCGGACTTCTTTTGTGTTCATGTGACGCCCCTGATTCAATCGTACACTAATCATGCACGCAAATGTGTACGATCAAGATCAGGGACTCACGGGAAGATATCACAACACAACTCTACAAATAAAATAAGTCATACAAGCATCATAATACAAGCCAGGGGCCTCGAGGGCTCGAATACAAGTGCTCGATCATAGACGAGTCAGCGGAAGCAACAATATCTGAGTACAGACATAAGTTAAACAAGTTGCCTTAAGAAGGCTAGCACAAACTGGGATACAGATCGAAAGAGGCGCAGGCCTCCTGCCTGGGATCCTCCTAAACTACTCCTGGTCGTCGTCAGCGGGCAGCACGTAGTAGTAGGCACCTCCGGTGTAGTAGGGGTCGTCGTCGACGGTGGCGTCTGGCTCCTGGACTCCAGCATCTGGTTGCGACAACCAGAAAGAAAGGAAAGGGGAAAAAGGGGGGAGAAAGCAACCGTGAGTACTCATCCAAAGTACTCACAAGCAAGGAACTACACTACATATGCATGGGTATATGTGTAAGGAGGCCATATCAGTGGACTGAACTGCAGAATGCCAGAATAAGAGGGGGATAACTAATCATGTCGAAGACTACGCTTCTCGCAGCCACCGTCTTGCATCAAGTAGAAGAGAGTAGATTGAAGTCCTCCAAGTAGCATCTCCAAATAGCATCTCATAGCATAATCCTACCCGGCGATCCCCTCCTCATATCCCTGAGGTAGAGCGACCACCGGTTGTATCTGGCACTTGGAAGGGTGTGTTTTATTAAGTATCCTGTTCTAGTTGTCATAAGGTCAAGGTACAACTCCAAGTCGTCCTGTTACCGAAGATCACGGCTATTCGAATAGATTAACTTCCCTGCAGGGGTGCACCACATTACCCAACACGCTTGATCCCATTTGGCCGGACACACTTTCCTGGGTCATGCCTGGCCTCGTAAGATCAACACGTCGCAGCCCCACCTAGGCTCAACAGAGAGGCCAGCACGACGGTCTAAACCTAAGCGCGCAGGGGTCTGGGCCCATCGCCCTGAGCACACCTGCACGTTGCGTACGCGGCCGGTGAGCAGACCTAGCAACCTCCATTACAAAGGAAGTTGCGTTAACGCAGTCCAACCCGGCGCGCGCCGCTCAGTCGCTGACGTCACGAAGTGCTTCGGCTGATACCACGATGTCGGGATACCCATAACTACTCCCGTGTAGATGGTTAGTGCGTATAGGCCAGTAGCCAGACTCAGATCAAATACCAAGATCTCGTTAAGCGTGTTAAGTATCCGCGAACGCCGAACAAGGCCAGGCCCACCTGTCTCCTAGGTGGTCTCAACCTGCCCTGTCGCTCCGCCACAAAGTAACAGTCGGGGGCCGTCGGGAACTCAGGCCCACCACTACCTGGATGGAGCCACCTGCCCCTTCAGCCCCCATCTCCGAACAGTATCACAGGTGATGTAACTGTGTAAAGTATATAGTATATGCCCGTGATCACCTCCCGAAGTGATCACAGCCCAGTAGTATAGCATGGCAGACGGACAAGAGTGTAGGGCCACTGATGGAACACTAGCATCCTATACTAAGCATTTAGGATTGCGGGTAAGGTATCAATGACTGTAGCAGCAATGACAGGCTATGCATCAGAATAGGATTAGCGGAAAGCAGTAACAAGCTACACTACTCTAATGCAAGCAGTATAGAGAAGAGTAGGCGATATCTGGTGATCAAAGGGGGGGCTTGCCTGGTTGCTCTGGCAAGGAGGGGTCATCTTCGGTGTAGTCGAACACACGGACACCAGCATCGGTCTCAGAGTCTACCGGAAAGAAGTAACGAAGGGGGAACACAATAAATAACAAAGCAATCAAATGTAACACAAAGCAAGACGCGGCAATATGCGGTGCTAGGTATGTCCTAACGCGGTATTATGTGATACCGGCGAAAGGGGGAAACATCCGGGAAGTATCCCCGGTGTTTCGCATTTTCGGACAGATGATCCGGAGGGGAAAAGTTGCGTGTTTGATAGGTTAGAGGGGTGTGGTGGACGAACGGGCTGCGTATCCGAATTCGTGTCGTCGTTCTGAGCAACTTTCATGTTGAAAATATTTTAATCCGAGTTACGGATTAAAAGATATGATTTTCTGAAGATTTTATTAATTTCTGGAATTTAATTATTTATTTAATTCAACATTATCCAGAATAGTAAATGCTGACGTCAGCATGACGTATGTGTGATGTCAGCAGGCAACAGTGCGGTTGACCTGGGTCAAACTGACATGTGGGTCCCGTGGGACCCACCTGTCATACTGTTAGGTTAATTAGGGTTTAGGTTAATCTAATTACAGTTTAATTAAACTAACAGGTTAATTAGTTTAGTTAATTGATCGGGTTAATTAAACTCAATTAGTTAAGTTAATTAATTTAGTTAATTAATTAATTAATATTATTATTATTATTATTATTATTTTCTCTTCTTCTTTTTTTTTGTTCTCGGGCTGGGGCCCCTTTGTTAGTGGGCCAAAGGCCTTAGCGGGTCAACGGGCGCGGGCGTGGGCATAGCCCGAACGGGCGAGCGCCCAGATCAACAGGAAAGGGGGGGCGCCAGCCACGGGCGTGGCGAGGCCGCCGGCGTGGCCGCCGGTGCCCACGACGCCGGCCAAGGGAACGGAGGGTGGCGCCACGGGAAGGGCGGCAAGAGCAGCGGCAGGGGAGGCGGCCACGGTGGGCGTGCACGAGACGGGGCGCGTGCGAGGCAGTGAGCCGTCCGGGCGCGCAGGGGAGAGCAGCACAGCAGCGCAGCGGCTCACAGAGGAGCAGGGGCGCGGCCATGCGTCGGGCGTGGACGTCGAGGCGTTCGGCCAGGTCGTGGCCGGCACGGGTGCACGCGAAGAAGCACGTTGGGCTGAAGGAGAGAGGGGAGAGGGCGGTGCCTCACCGCGGGGCCGTAGGGTTCGAGGCAGTGGGCTCGGTGGAGGTCGGGGAGGGCCGACGAGGGAGTTCCGGCGGAGCGGGAGGCCGTCCGGCGGGGTGGCATGTTGGCGCAGCGGAGTCCAGGCGGCGGGGCGCAGCGATCCAGCGGCTTCGGGGTCATGAGACGGGGCAAGGTGGCGCCGGCGAGGGGGCTCGGAGCGACGTCATGGTCGGGCGGTGATGATGGGGGGCTAGGTCGACGGCGACCATGGCGAGGTGC
>NW_025228695.1:30103-30373 GCF_018294505.1 Triticum aestivum
GGCGAGGGAGCTCGGAGCGCTGTCATGGTCGGGCGGTGATGATGGGGGGCTAGGTCGACGGCGACCATGGCGAGGTGCGGCGGTGGAGTCAGGGCGGATCGGTTGCCCGATCCAGATCCACTCGGGCGGGGTGGGGAGACGAGATGGATCGGGGGGAGGCGTGGGGGCGAGAGGAGTGGGGGGGTCGGTCTAGGGTTTCCGTCGGTGGGGGGTTATGGAGGGGTTAGGTGGGCCGGCCCGGTTGGGTGGCCAGCTGGGCTGAGGCCCAGC
>NW_025228695.1:30430-38428 GCF_018294505.1 Triticum aestivum
GATGGATCGGGGGGGAGGCGTGGGGGCGAGAGGAGTGGGGGGGGTCGGTCTAGGGTTTCCGTCGGTGGGGGGGTTATGGAGGGGTTAGGTGGGCCGGCCCGGTCGAGCGGCTGAGGCCAGCTGGGCCACTTGTGGCCCAGCGGGGGGGGTCCAGTTTTCCTTTTCTCCTTTTTTTTTCAATTTCTTTTTTGTTTATTTTTACCTTTGTTTTATAAATTATAAATCTAGCCCCTAAATTAGAACTAATACTTATGACACTACCACAATTGATTTGGCACCCTAAACAATTAGTTTATATTTGTTTAGTATTTAAAAGACAATTAAATATTAGTTTTACTGCAGTTTTTATTAATTTAGTGCTTTTAACTACTTTATAAAAAGATGTTTCCTCCACCATAAATACCTACGCATTATTTGTCACCTCTCGAACATTTTAGTTTTAAAGTTTAAAAATCTTTACCGTTTGACTTTATTTTAAGTTTGAATTTCGAATCGATTTTGAACTAACACGAGATTAACAACAGTAACCGTGGTGACGTGGCATCATTAACGTGGGATTACTGTAGCCTAATTGCCCGGGCGTCACAATTCTCCTCCACTACAAGAAATCTCGTCCCGAGATTTAGGAGCGGTTATAAGGGGGGAAGGGATCTGGTTACGAAATTCTAACGATTCTTCTCGGTCATAGTTGCTCTTCTCGAAGTGGTCAATCCAATACATTGATGTCATCATTTTTCTGCTTCAGGTCATTAAGATGAAGTCGGCATCCTTTCTTCGGAAACTCCATCGTACTTACGAAAAGATAAGGGGCAGCTCACTACGACATAATGCTTTTGAGGGAAACAATCTGGGGTTAACCCATGAATGAGTATAAGATTATCTCTCGAGTTGAACATATGAAATACCTCAAGAGTAAGGTACGAAGGTACCATAATAGGCTCCAAGCGGATAGATAGTTGCTCGAAGCCTGAACCGGAGTGAGAAAGGGGTTCAGAGTAGCGAGAGTAAGTATTGCGTCTGATACCAGAATAGACCACTAGAACAGTGGCCCGTGGATTACATATGAGTCCATGCGTGAGGAATAACTTTGGGAATAGGGGGTGCAGGAGAGTCAGGTTTCGATCCTGTGGAGCTGTGGGTTATGGGCCCACCATGTGGTTGAAAGTAGGAAGGGGGCCGACAATTCGCACGGTCATGATAGTAAGGCGTGTCAAAGGGTAGCCTGTCAGATATGTCGGCAACAACATCGATACCAAGGGCGAGGGACGAAGAGAACCATTTTCCTGCTTGTTGAACGAGGTGGGCCAATAGGCAAGGTTCTCGTCCATCGGTGGTTACCGGAATATCATCAACAATCGTAACAGGGTCTTACTGACCAATTATACATCGAGGTGTTTACATAAGTAGTGAATCTTTACTGCTTAGATTATATAGATCACACGAATGTCAAACACAACAAAGTAAAGTAAAAGGCGATCATCAGATTAAATAGAACAATGGAATCGAAAATGTGTTTATACACCTATTTCAGGGGTATATCCTTCCCAAGGACAAGAAGAGCATGATATCCATGACAGTATAATGTAGAAAACCCTTTAGGAAAGGGGAGAGAAATATCATGACATTACCCATACAACGGTGTTAGGATAAATGATAAATAAGATTTAGCATCGTGCTTCAAATGTTCCTGTTGAAAATCGGAGTGCCATTGACATGTTTCGAGATAGCCTTGACATGGTCTTCATGTGAAGATCAGACTTTGGAAACACGAAGGATCCATCGGGAATAACTTGTAGAATAAGTCTTACAATTTCCTCATGGATGAATGGATAACCTTGCTGAAAAGGAATCTATAATGATAGGTCCTCCAGCCGGGGGGGGGGGTGCTAGGCATGACATCATGTTAGCGGGTCATCAAAGGATCAACATCATAACCCTTGGAAAGGTGTCCCAACCATCATATCTGACCGAGATTCAGATCCGATTGATGTCAGGATACCTCAGACTTAGGATACCTGAGAAGAAAAAGGTGCAACGCAAATTGACGAGATGACATTGTAAGATTCTCGGGGAAATGAACTATGAAGTGTTTTTCGTTATCAAGAGTCCATCATTAACCCAAGGAGAGGACAAGGAGGTGTCTGGTGAACTCAACGGCAATTCACCGAGATTCCCAAAAGATGGATTTCCACAATTAAGTGAACAAGGAGATAACATTGGTCAGATCAAATGATATAAGGAAGTATGCTCGAGGAAAACATACACAATTAAACATTGGTTGTAAGGTGCGCCCGAAATATGGGTTGGGTTGCACGACCAATGTCAGAATGGTGATTCAATAGTCAATAGCCTAAGAATGAACGGCCGACTATTAACATCAAAGCAATAGGGTTGCTAGGAGTGCAGGATCCAAACAGCACCGTTCACTTGTTGGTACCCCGTTTGGAATCAACACGAGGACCATGAAAGAGTGGTGATGGTGAGTAGTATCACTATACCAAGAACTCTTTAAGAGGTGGAGCAGTCCTCACAACATCCTTGATACCAAAAGATGGTAATACTCCAAGGTAAGAAAGAACAAATGCTGAATAGTAGGGATCTCAAGGTATAACTCAAAACACGAACAAGTTTGTGTTGAACGGAAGGCAAATAAGTGGTCAAAGGTAACACAAATCATCAGGTGCAAGGATAGTATTTCTCATCATGAACTCAATTGATATCCTGGGAGAGCTCATAAGGTTGATGATGATCACGACGCATTTGTCGAGAGATTTCATGAAGATGTAATCAATCAGTGATGACATCAAGTCAAAGGAATAATGAAGCGGAAGGTTATTGGAACCATGGGTAGGACACAAACTCGAAATCAAGCTTGCTGTCCAAGGACCAACGGTATGACGAGGAAGATCGATTGTAAGATTAGCTCACCATCGAATTTTGTGCTCCGAGGAGAAGGACCCGGTAGCACAGTTAAAATTTAGCATGTTAATGATATAGCCGATCAGGCTAGGAATGATGTGATCGGGTGCAAACTCGTACTTATAGAAGCTTACCGAAGGGTTGTTGAACCATAGTGTGGACTCAGTTCAGATATTGGTGTCTTTGAGTGTTTAGTAATTCAGAGCCCGTGAAAAATTGGAATCAGTGGGAACGTAGCACTTGATAAAGAACTCATAAGAAGTTATGCAGTTCCATGATAATCTCGAGATACCAGGGGGTAATATTCGACGACAGATCAAAATAGAGGGTGGACTGGGGTATTGATCCATAGGAGACAATTGTTTAACTTGTCCGAGAAGTGAGATCAAAGAAGAACAATCATGGTCGGAACCACAGTTGCAAGGGATCAATTCACAGATACCATATGTTAGTTATCAAGGAAATAGCTATTGTTACAAGAAGCTTCCATGATAGGATATACATCGTGTCCATGGGCATGAACACAAGTTCAAGGTCGACTCCCACTTCTCCAATGCATAACCTTTCATTCACTTCTCACGTTCGATGAAGTTGCAGTGTTGAAATTTTATCTGGTGAAGCACCAGAAGAGTATGACTCGTGAAAACTTTCGGGTTCACACGGTTTAGGGAAAGCATATGTTCAACCCATAGGGGCTTCTTAGAACATATACCACAAGTTTCAAGAGTAAATAACACAAGCCCGAAAGCAGAGCATGGTTGGCCCAGCAGAGGATACAACTTAACAAAGGCGTTATGTATCAGGGGAAGAACTCACAAGGTGATCAAATGTGAAGGACACTGTCGGATAACAATCCAACAAAGGACTTGATGGTCCACAAAGGATCTGATACGAGTATCGGTACTCAACTAGAGGAAGAAGAATGCAAGGGGATCAGATTATAGAAACAACTGACTAACTCAATTGTCAAATGCAAAGGAATTATGATTTCCAAATCAAGGGATCAGAAGCAATGCTCTGATTAAGGATGGATAAGTTGAATAGCCTTAGGGTACAATCAACGACAATTGGATTGGTCGAGAACCAATTCCAGTTAAAAGAATGGAAGCTCAGCCGGAAAGGTAATTTATAAGGATCAATGATGATTGCGTGTATTCGCAGAATATCGAGTCAACAGACACAAAATGATAATGACAAGGAATGTCATTAAGACTACGAGACTTATGGGATTAACCATAATGCAAGCAAGCAAGAATTTCAAGAGCCAAAGGCTCCAGAGGATTTTCGGAAGATCGAATATTATTTTAAAGACTTTTGTGAAACACATGAACAACTAGGGATGAGCGGATACTCGACAAGTGCGAGGATTTATTCGAAGGGGTATTCATGTGGCAAAGAACTGCTAGGCAGTAGGCACGAAGTATTCTCGGAACAATAGAGAAAACTTCGGATATCTTGTAATAACAAGAACAATGGGGAATGATCGTAAGAATGGCAAGTGTAAGTAGTTATCCATAAGGATTTATCGGTGGTCGGGAATAGCAAAAGTGATGGGCACAAAGTCTCGAGAGAATATCAAAGAGTATCTCCGAAATCTTCTGGTGTAGTCGGTGACCATCTGGACTGAAGGGGCTCTCCGGGAGAAAGTATTTTCGAGAACCTAAAGTTAGTTTTTAGTAAAATCGTTTAACCCGAATGGAAGAGGGTTTGGAATCCCAGAGTAAAGGTCGAGGAATAAAAGATCCTAATACCTCCCGATGGCGACGTGGGCCCATGGGCCACACATCCATGTTAGTAAAAGTTTTTCAACGACTAGACTCGACTTCGGCCAAGGAGTTGGAAAGGGGGATTCCTACAGGCAGTCGGCTCTGATACCAACTTGTGACGCCCCCGATTCAATCGTACACTAATCATGCACGCAAATGTGTACGATCAAGATCAGGGACTCACGGGAAGATATCACAACACAACTCTACAAATAAAATAAGTCATACAAGCATCATAATACAAGCCAGGGGCCTCGAGGGCTCGAATACAAGTGCTCGATCATAGACGAGTCAGCGGAAGCAACAATATCTGAGTACAGACATAAGTTAAACAAGTTGCCTTAAGAAGGCTAGCACAAACTGGGATACAGATCGAAAGAGGCGCAGGCCTCCTGCCTGGGATCCTCCTAAACTACTCCTGGTCGTCGTCAGCGGGCAGCACGTAGTAGTAGGCACCTCCGGTGTAGTAGGGGTCATCGTCGACGGTGGCGTCTGGCTCCTGGACTCCAGCATCTGGTTGCGACAACCAGAAAGAAAGGAAAGGGGAAAAGGGGGGGAGAAAGCAACCGTGAGTACTCATCCAAAGTACTCGCAAGCAAGGAACTACACTACATATGCATGGGTATATGTGTAAGGAGGCCATATCAGTGGACTGAACTGCAGAATGCCAGAATAAGAGGGGGATAACTAATCATGTCGAAGACTACGCTTCTCGCAGCCACCATCTTGCATCAAGTAGAAGAGAGTAGATTGAAGTCCTCCAAGTAGCATCTCCAAATAGCATCTCATAGCATAATCCTACCCGGCGATCCCCTCCTCATATCCCTGAGGTAGAGCGACCACCGGTTGTATCTGGCACTTGGAAGGGTGTGTTTTATTAAGTATCCGGTTCTAGTTGTCATAAGGTCAAGGTACAACTCCAAGTCGTCCTGTTACCGAAGATCACGGCTATTCGAATAGATTAACTTCCCTGCAGGGGTGCACCACATTACCCAACACGCTTGATCCCATTTGGCCGGACACACTTTCCTGGGTCATGCCCGGCCTCGTAAGATCAACACGTCGCAGCCCCACCTAGGCTCAACAGAGAGGCCAGCACGCCAGTCTAAACCTAAGCGCGCAGGGGTCTGGGCCCATCGCCCTGAGCACACCTGCACGTTGCGTACGCGGCCGGTGAGCAGACCTAGCAACCTCCATTACAAAGGAAGTTGCGTTAACGCAGTCCAACCCGGCGCGCGCCGCTCAGTCGCTGACGTCATGAAGTGCTTCGGCTGATACCACGACGTCGGGATACCCATAACTACTCCAGCGTAGATGGTTAGTGCGTATAGGCCAGTAGCCAGACTCAGATCAAATACCAAGATCTCGTTAAGCGTGTTAAGTATCCGCGAACGCCGAACAAGGCCAGGCCCACCTGTCTCCTAGGTGGTCTCAACCTGCCCTGTCGCTCCGCCACAAAGTAACAGTCGGGGGCCGTCGGGAACTCAGGCCCACCACTACCTGGATGGAGCCACCTGCCCCTTCAGCCCCCATCTCCGAACAGTATCACAGGTGATGTAACTGTGTAAAGTATATAGTATATGCCCGTGATCACCTCCCGAAGTGATCACAGCCCAGTAGTATAGCATGGAAGACGGACAAGAGTGTAGGGCCACTGATGGAACACTAGCATCCTATACTAAGCATTTAGGATTGCGGGTAAGGTATCAATGACTGTAGCAGCAATGACAGGCTATGCATCAGAATAGGATTAGCGGAAAGCAGTAACAAGCTACACTACTCTAATGCAAGCAGTATAGAGAAGAGTAGGCGATATCTGGTGATCAAAGGGGGGGCTTGCCTGGTTGCTCTGGCAAGGAGGGGTCATCTTCGGTGTAGTCGAACACACGGACACCGGCATCGGTCTCAGAGTCTACCGGAAAGAAGTAACGAAGGGGGAACACAATAAATAACAAAGCAATCAAATGTAACACAAAGCAAGACGCGGAAATATGCGGTGCTAGGTATGTCCTAACGCGGTATTATGTGATACCGGCGAAAGGGGGAAACATCCGGGAAGTATTCCCGGTGTTTCGCGTTTTCGGACAGATGATCCAGAGGGGAAAAGTTGCGTGTTTGATAGGTTAGAGGGGTGTGGTGGATGAACGGGCTGCGTATCCGAATTCGTCTCGTCGTTCTGAGCAACTTTCATGTTGAAAATATTTTAATCCGAGTTACGGATTAAAAGATATGATTTTCTAAAGATTTTATTAATTTCTGGAATTTAATTATTTATTTAATTCAACATTATCCAGAATAGTAAATGCTGACGTCAGCATGACGTATGTGTGATGTCAGCAGGCAACAGTGCGGTTGACCTGGGTCAAACTGACATGTGGGTCCCGTGGGACCCACCTATCATACTGTTAGGTTAATTAGGGTTTAGGTTAATCTAATTACAGTTTAATTAAACTAACAGGTTAATTAGTTTAGTTAATTGATCGGGTTAATTAAACTCAATTAGTTAAGTTAATTAATTTAGTTAATTAATTAATTAATATTAATATTATTATTATTATTTTCTCTTCTTCTTTTTTTTTCTGGGGCTGGGGCCCCTTTGTCAGTGGGCCAAAGGCCTTAGCGGGTCAACGGGCGCGGGCGTGGGCATAGCCCGAACGGGCGAGCGCCCAGATCAACAGGAAAGGGGGGGCGCCAGCCACGGGCGTGGCGAGGCCGCCGGCGTGGCCGCCGGTGCCCACGACGCCGGCCAAAGGAACGGAGGGTGGCGCCACGGGAAGGGCGGCAAGAGCAGCGGCAGGGGAGGCGGCCACGGTGGGCGTGCACGAGACGGGGCGCGTGCGAGGCAGTGAGCCGTCCGGGCGCGCAGGGGAGAGCAGCACAGCGGCGCAGCGGCTCACAGAGGAGCAGGGGCGCGGCCATGCGTCGGGCGTGGACGTCGAGGCGTTCGGCCAGGTCGTGGCCGGCACGGGCGCACGCGAAGAAGCACGTTGGGCTGAAGGAGAGAGGGGAGAGGGCGGTGCCTCACCGCGGGGCCGTAGGGTTCGAGGCAGTGGGCTCGGTGGAGGTCGGGGAGGGCCGACGAGAGAGTTCCGGCGGAGCGGGAGGCCGTCCGGCGGGGTCGCGTGTTGGCGCAGCAGAGTCCAGGCGGCGGGGCGCAGCGATCCGGCGGCTTCGGGGTCATGAGACGGGGCAAGGTGGCGCCGGCGAGGGGGCTCGGAGCGACGTCATGGTCGGGCGGTGATGATGGGGGGCTAGGTCGACGGCGACCATGGCGAGGTGCGGCGGTGGAGTCAGGGCGGATCGGTTGCCCGAT
>NW_025228695.1:39561-39859 GCF_018294505.1 Triticum aestivum
AGTATGCAGCATTCAAAGCGACGTCATCAATTTCCAACATGTTCTAACATCATTTGTTTTTTTCGGTCATTTACCTAATTGTTTAGAGAGCTAAATGACCGTGAACTTGAAAATCACTACAAAATGAATTCTGAAAATGTTGAAACTTGGCATGGTATCATCATTTCACCCGCATAGCATGTGTGAAAGAGTAGAGAGGGTCATGGAAAAAACTGGACGCACTTCGTGTACAAACTGGACAAACTCTTTCAGAGTATCAGGGTTTCGGACGAGAACTCATCTGTTACACGGGCACTTC
>NW_025228695.1:39869-40825 GCF_018294505.1 Triticum aestivum
CCGGTCGAGCGGCTGAGGCCAGCTGGGCCACTTGTGGCCCAGCGGGGGGGGGTCCAGTTTTCCTTTTCTCCTTTTTTTTCAATTTCTTTTCTCTTTATTTTTACCTTTGTTTTATAAATTATAAATCTAGCCCCTAAATTAGAACTAATACTTATGACACTACCACAATTGATTTGGCACCCTAAACATTTAGTTTATATTTGTTTAGTATTTAAAAGACAATTAAATATTAGTTTTACTGCAGTTTTTATTAATTTAGTGATTTTAACTACTTTATAAAAAGATGTTTCCTCCACCATAAATACCTACGCATTATTTGTCACCTCTCGAACATTTTAGTTTTAAAGTTTAAAAATCTTTACCGTTTGACTTTATTTTAAGTTTGAATTTCGAATCGATTTTGAACTAACACGAGATTAACAACAGTAACCGTGGTGACGTGGCATCATTAACGTGGGATTACTGTAGCCTAATTGCCCGGGCGTCACAGTTCAGTATGCAACATTCAAAGCGACGTCATCAATTTCCAACATGTTCTAACATCATTTGTTTTTTTCGGTCATTTACCTAATTGTTTAGAGAGCTAAATGACCGTGAACTTGAAAATCACTACAAAATGAATTCTGAAAATGTTGAAACTTGGCATGGTATCATCATTTCACCCGCATAGCATGTGCGAAAGAGTAGAGAGGGTCACGGCAAAAACTGGACGCACTTCGTGTACAAACTGGACAAACTCTTTCGGAGTATCAGGGTTTCGGACGAGAACTCATCTGTTACACGGGCACTTCGATGTTTTTTAAACTTATTTGAACTCCGGACTTCTTTTGTGTTCAGTATGCAGCATTCAAAGTGACGTCATCAATTTCCAACATGTTCTAACATCATTTGTTTTTTTCGGTCATTTACCTAATTGTTTAGAGAGCTAAATGACCGTGAACTTGAAAATCACTACA
>NW_025228696.1:0-682 GCF_018294505.1 Triticum aestivum
GTCGCCGCCTGCTCCGACTCGTTCCAGGCTCGGCCTCGTAGGGGGGGTTGTGGAGGGGGGTCACGACCCCCCTCCCTACCCCCTGCTCAGCCTCACGCTAACGCATGTAGTGCGCTTGGTTGACAGGCGCAGTTTGGACATTCTGTTTTTCTATCAAAGGGACGCGCGCAAACACCCGGAGCCACACCCCCTAACATAGACAGGGGGCGACGGGGTATGACGGACTCGCCTATGCATGCCGCGCCGGGGCAAGCCGCGTCGCCGCCTGCTCCGGCTCGTTCCAGTCTCGGCCTTGTAGGGGGATGTGGAGGGGGGTCACGACCCCTTCTCCCCACCCCCTGCTCGGCCTTGCGCTAACGCATGCAGTGCGCTTGGTTGACAGGCGCAGTGCAGACATTCTATTTTTTTCATCAAAGGGGACACGCGCGAACCCCCGGAGCCACACTGCGTCTGCGTCGCCGCCTTCTCCGACTTGCTCCAGGCTCGGCCTCGCAGGGGATGTGGAGGGTGGGTCACGACCCCCCTCCCCACCCCCTGCTCGGCCTCGCGCTAACGCATGCAGTGCGCTTGGTTGACAGGCGTAGTGCGGACATTCTGTTTTCCCATCAAAGGGGACACGCGCAAACCCCTGGAGCCATACTGCTTTTGCATCGCCGCCTGCTCCGGCTCGTTCCAGGCTCGG
>NW_025228696.1:2952-3771 GCF_018294505.1 Triticum aestivum
TATTTTTCCATCAAAGGGGACGTGCGCAAACCCCCAGAGCCACACCCCCTAACATAGATAGGGGTGCGACGGGGTATGACCGACTCGCCTACGCATGCGGCGCCGCGGCAAGCCGCATCGCCGCCTGCTCCGACTCGTTCCAGGCTCGGCCTCGGTGGGGGATGTGGAGGGGGGTCACGACCCCCCTCCCCACCTCCTGCTTGGCCTCACGCTAACGCATGTAGTACGCTTGGTTGACAGGTGCAGTGCGGACATTCTGTTTTCTATCGAAGGGGACGCGCGCAAAACCCCAGAGGCACACCCACTAAGATAGACAGGGGGGCGACGGGGTATGATGGACTCGCCTACGCATGGGGCGCCGCGGCAAGCCGCGTCCCCACCTGCTCCGGCTCGTTCCAGGCTCGGCCTCGCAGGGGGATGTGGAGGGGGGTCACGACCGCCCCTCCCCACCCCCTGTTCGGCCTCGCGCTAACGCATGCAGTGCATTTGGTTGACAGGCGCAGTGCGGACATTCTGTTTTCCCATCAAAGGGGACACGCGCAAACCCCCGGAGCCACATTGCGTCTGCATCGCCGCCTGCTCCGGCTCGTTCCAGGCTTGGCCTCGCAGGGGGATGTGGAGGGGGGTCACGACCCCCCCTCCCCACCCCCTGCTCAGCGTCGCAGTAACGCATGCAGTGCGCTTGGTTGACAGGCGCAGTGCGGACATTCTGTTTTTCCATCAAATGGGACACGCGCAAAACCCCGGAGCCACATTGCGTCAGCATCGCCGCCTGCTCCGGCTCGTTCTAGGCTCGGCCTCGCAGGGGATGTGGAGGGG
>NW_025228696.1:4833-5433 GCF_018294505.1 Triticum aestivum
GGCGTCGCGGCAAGCCGCGTTGCCGCCTGCTCCGACTCGTTCCGGGCTCGGCCTCGTAGGGGGTTGTGGAGGGGGGTCACGACCCCCCTCCCTACCCCCTGCTCGGCCTCACGCTAACGCATGTAGTGCGCTTGGTTGACAGGCGCAGTTCGAACATTCTGTTTTTCTATCAAAGGGACGCGCACAAACACCCGGAGCCACACCCCCTAACATAGACAGGGGGCGACGGGGTATGACAGACTCGCCTACGCATGCGGCGCCGGGGCAAGCCGCGTCGCCGCCTGCTCCGGCTCGTTCCAGGCTCGGCCTTGCAAGGGGATGTGGAGGGGGGTCACGACCCCCTCTCCCCACCCCCTGCTCGGCCTTGCACTAACGCATGCAGTGCGCTTGGTTGACAGGCGCAGTGCGGACATTCTATTTTTTCAGCAAAGGGGACACGCGCGAATCAAGGAGCCACACTGCGTCTGCGTCGCCGCCTTCTCCGACTCGCTCCAGGCTCGGCCTCGTAGGGGATGTGGAGGGTGGGTCACGACCCCCCTCCCCACCCCCTGCTCGGCCTCGCGCTAACGCATGCACTGCGCTTGGTTGACAGGCATAGTG
>NW_025228696.1:7560-8252 GCF_018294505.1 Triticum aestivum
CAGGGGGATGTGGAGGGGTCACGACCCCCCTCCCCACCCCCTGCTCGGCCTCGCGCTAACGCACGCAATGCGCTTGGTTAACAGGCGCAGTGTGGTCATTCTATTTTTCCATGAAAGGGGACATGCGCAAACCCCCGGAGCCACACTACGTCTGCGTCGCCGCCTGCTCCGGCTCGTTCCACGCTCGGCCTCGCAGGGGGATGTGGAGGGGGGTCACGACCCCTCCTCCCCACCCCCTGCTCGGCCTCGCGCTAACGCACGCAGTGCGCTTGGTTGACAGGCGTAGTGCAGACATTCAGTTTTTCCATCAAAGGGGACGCGCGCAAACCTCCGGAGCCACACCCCCTAAGATAGACAGGGGGCGACGGGGTATGACGGACACGCCTACGCATGCAGCACCGCGGCAAGCCGCGTCGCCGCCTGCTCCGGCCCATGCTAGGCTCGGCCTCGCAGGGGGATGTGGAGGGGGGTCATGACCCCCCCTCCCCAACCCTTGCTCGGCCTCACGCTAACGCATGTAGTGTGCTTGGTTGACAGCCGCAGTGCGGACATTCTGTTTTTCCATCAAAGGGGACGTGTGCAAACCCCCAGAGCCACACCCCCTAAGATAGACAGGGGGTCGACGGGGTATGACGGACTCGCCTACGCATGCGGCGCCGCGGCAAGCCGCGTCGCCGCTAGCTCCGGCTCGT
>NW_025228696.1:10106-15747 GCF_018294505.1 Triticum aestivum
CCGCGGCAAGCCGTGTCGCCGCCTGCTCCGGCTCGTTCCAGACTCGGCCTCGCACTAACGCATGCAGTGCACTTGGTTGACAGGCGCAGTGCGGACATTCCGTTTTTCCATCAAAGGGGACGCGTGCAAACCCCCAGAGCCACACCCCCTAAGATAGACAGGGGGGTGACGGGGTATGACGGACTCGCATAAGCATGCGGCGCCGCGGCAAGCCGCGTTGCTGCCTGCTCTGGCTCGTTCCAGGCTCGGCCTCGTAGGGGGATGTGGAGGGGGGTCATGACCCCCCCACCCCCTGCTTGGCCTCGCGCTAACGTACGCAGTGCGCTTGGTTGACAGGCGCAGTGCGGACATTCTGTTTTTCAATCAAAGGGGATGCGCGCAAAACCCTGGAGCCACACCCCCTAGGAGAGATAGGGGGGTGACGGGGTATGACGGACTCGCCTACGCATGCGGCGCCGCCTGCTCCGGCTCGTTCCAGTCTCGGCCTCGCGCTAACGCACGCATTGCGCTTGGTTGACAGGTGCACTGCGGACATTCTGTTTTTCCATCAAAGGGGACACGTGCAAATCCCCGGAGCCACACCCCCAAAGATAGACAGGGGGCGACGGGGTATGACGGACTCGCCTACGCATGCGGCGCCGCGCCAAGCCGCGTCGCCGCCTGCTCCGGCTCGCTCCAGGCTTGGCCTCGCAGGGGGATGTGGAGGGGGTCACGACCCCCCCTCCCCACCCCCTGCTCGGCCTCGCGCTAACGCATGCAGTGCGCTTGGTTGACAGGCACAGTGTGGACATTCTATTTTTCCCTCAAAGGGGACACGCGCAAACCCCCGGAGCCACACTACGTCTGCATCGCCGCCTGCTCCGGCTCGTTCCAGGCTCGGCCTCGCAGGGGTATGTGGAGGGGGGTCATGACCCCTCCTCCCCACCCCCTGCTCGGCCTCGCGCTAACGCACACAGTGCGCTTGGTTGACAGGCGCAGTGCGGACATTCTGTTTTTCCATCAAAGGGCATGCGCGCAAACCTCCGGAGCCACACCCCCTAAGATAGACAGGGGGTGACGGGGTATGACGGACACGCCTACGCATGCGGGGCCGCGGCAAGCCGCGTCGCCGCTTGCTCCGGCTCGTGCCAGGCTCGGCCTCGCAGGGGGATGTGGAGGGGGGTCACGACCCCCCCTCCCCACCCCCTGTGTCAGGACCCCGACTCGATGCCACATAGGTCTAGCATGTAACACCTCATATCACTTTGCGGCCTCACGCACGGTATTCCCACGGGTGTCGTCTTACCTTTGCCCGGGACCGTTTGTGCCTTTTGGCACACGTATATGATAGTGTCGCTAGCATCCATATGATAAGGAGCCCGGGCTGACATGGCTAGTCGTAAACCCAAAGTGGCACAGACTTACAGGGACAGGCATCCATGACCCAGCAACGGACGTGTCGGTCATCAGCAAGTGGGTCCGGGCTGTAGCACTGGGCTAGCAGGACTCCGGTAAACCGGGCTGTAGTGGGCTAACAGGACTCCGGTACTCAATGCGTGACATTTCCCCAAAGGGACAGACACAGGAACGAAGAAGGACACATGCCGGCCAGCCTAAGTGTTCTGGAGCAGTAGCAAGCTACCATGGCTCGGTGGAAACACTAGGAGACATTTCCCGGTAAGAGAGGCTACTAAAGATAAACAACTAGATAGTCAGATCCCACACATACCAAGCATTTCAATGATACACACAATATGCTCGATATGTGCAAATACAACAAGGCATCACAACATGACTCTACGACACAAGTACTTTATTTAAGGCTCAGAGAGCCATACATAACATACACATAGGTACGGGTCACACGACCCAGCATTCAAGTCATACAGTCATACAAACCAGCAGCGGAAGTAACTTGTCTGAGTACAGACAACTAGTAAAATAAAAGAGGCTTGGGAAGCCTAGCTATACTACGTGGTCCTTCACAAGCTCAGGATCACCACCTGGGCCTTAGCCTACTCATTGATGTCAACGTCTATGAAGAACCCATCAGAAGGGGTTGCAGCGTCTTCTGTAAAATGTAAATTATAGCAACATGAGTACAAAGGTACTCAGCAAGACTTACATCAGATCCTACATACATGCATATTATCAAGAAGGGTTGGTGGAGTTATTGCAGCAAGCCAGCTTTGACTCTTGGCTAGGCTATCCTACGAGACTCCAACTTGAAATCGTTTTGCGCACACGCGTCCACTACTCACCACTTCAATACACTACCGAGGATCCACCTCCGTCTTCCTACGGAAGAGCCATCCTCGGCACTCACACTTATCTTGAGGCTTTTAGTAGTTTCCATTTACTTGTCTATGAACTATATAGGCAACCAAGCAGTCCTTTACCGCGGACGCCGCTATTCGAATAGATCATGTTAACCCTGCAGGGGTGTACTTCTTCATACATGTTTCCACCACTTAGTGTCTGCACACGACATGTGCTCGGCAGACTTCAAGCGAAAGCCAACGTGGGTGTAGACCACGACCTACCTAAACACCTAAGTCTCCAATCCAGGTTTATCGCCTATCCAGGTTCCATCCGCAGGGAGTCCGGCCGAGGTTTCCCATACGGCCCCGAACGATGTGTACAGGGTTCCGTGACACCTAACGGGTGCCCGGTATTCCCGGCCACGTACCTACCGCATCACAGCCCACCCCTACGGTCAGCGCTGTCCACGGCCTCCAGTAGGCTACAAACACCAGAAACTACTTGCAACTCCTGGACAGAGAACTAGGGTGAATAAGAAGTCGAGCGGGGTCATATTTCAGGGCCCAATGCATGGTAGTAGCTGTATCTTAAATCACACATACAGATCTCAGTGCTTAAGGTCGGCTTCAATGAAACAACCCACCATGTACTCCTACATGGCCTCTCATCGATACCTTTACCAAATCGTGTTCACCACACCACTCTCATTACCGACATAATCATTTCACTCTAGCCCATCACCCAGATGAACCAGACCTGACACGACTCTAAGCATAGCATGCATAGCATGGTAGGAACAACACATACATATGGCTCAATCAACTCCTACACATTCTAGTGGGTTTCATCTAGTTACTGTGGCAATGACAGGTCATGCAGAGGAAGTGGGTTCAACTACCGTAGCACACAGCAGTTTGAAACGCGTTGTCTTAATGCAGTAAAAGAGAGCAGGAGCGAGATCATGGGATTGTATCTATATGATCAAATGGTTGGTTGCTTGCCTGGTGGTACGATGCACTGATACGGTTCTTTGTTAGGGTAATCACGGTACTCCTCGGAGGCAGAACCTGCCGCAAAGAACACCGATACACAACCATCACCAAACAATGTGCAACAATATGATGCATGCATGAAACATGGCAATATGAGTGTGTTGGGCTAATGCAACTAAGACCAGAAGGGTTTGAACCAATTTGAACTAAAGATTCAAATTTCAAACTCATACATGGCCCTTTAAAGTGTTTTACCTTGTTCTGCATTAAACATCAAGTTAACTTGTTTAATCATGCATGAGAATAGTACAGATGGATAGATTGGATTTTTTTGATCATTTTTCATATATAACTTGTCTGATTTGGAGTTACAGATTAAAAGTTATGAATTTTTGAAATTTAAACTACATTCTGGAATTTCCTATATTAGATTAAATCCAGAAAATCAATTACTGCGTCAGCCTGACGTCAGTGTGACATCAGCAGGTCAACGGGACACGGTCCGGGTCAAACCTAACAGTGGGTCCCACGTGTCAGTGTGATTAGATTAGTTAAAGTTTAATTAAAACTAAACCTATTTAATTAACAGGGCTGGGCCCCACCTGTCATTGACTCAGGAGAGTCAACCAGGGCCCACCCGTGGTCAAACCCGGGTCGGCTGCACCGGCGTTTAGCCGCCGGCGAGCCCGACGTGGCGGCGGAAGTGGTTTTGGCCGTTCCGGCCACCGAATGGGTCGCGGAGGCCATCGGAGTGGAGCTGAGGACGAGCCGCAGCTCTTGGTGGAGTCAGTTGGGGTCGGGGTGGTCGGAGTTGGCGCCGGCGACGACTTTGGCAGCCACCGGAGTTCGGCCTAAGGCGAACTCGGGGCTAAAGTGTGCGGTGAAGTGCGGGGAGTGCACGGTTGGACCCAATGCAGCGTGGGGAGTGCGTTGGACACCATGGAGTGGCCGGAGGATGGCCGGGAGCACGTCGGCGACGAGATCCGCGGCGGTGGGTGCGGGTGGTCTTCGTGCGGTGGCTACACGGCTCGGGAATGAGAGAGGGAGGGTAGGAGGGGTAGCTAGGCTCACAGCGCACCCGTAGAGGCCACCGGCGGGGTCGGGGACGAGGTGAGGCAGCGACGGCGTTGAAGGGGATCTCCGGCGACGGCGGACTCGGGCGAGGTCGGTGCGGTGGACTCGGGCCGCACGAGCACACGGGGCTCGGCTAGCTCGATGAAGTGGACGGCGGCGGAGCTCCTGGACACGACGAGAAGACGCACGGGCGGCGGGGAGCGCGGCTACGACGTAGGCACGGCGGCGGTGGCGTCGGCCATGGCTGGGGAGCGCGAGGGGGAGGAGCTGGAGGGGAGAGGGGGTGTCTGGGGGGTTCGGGGGAGAGAGGGGGAGTGATCCATGGCGTTAACCGGGCGAGTGGAGCGGCGAGTCGGCGAGCAGGTGCGTGGCACCCATGCGGTGCTCGCCGTCGAGCACCTGCCTGCCTGCCTGGCCGGCAAGCAGCTCGCTGGCGCGGCGCTGGGCTGGGCCGGCAGGTGGGCCGGGTGCTGGGCGCCAGGTAAGGTTTTGTTATTTTTTTTTGTTTTCTGTTTTTTAATACTTCTACAACTTTGTTGAATTAATAAAAATACTTAGGCAACTCCTAAAACCACCAAACTACTCCTGGTCCATAGTTGGATTATTTCCAACATGAAACATTTTAGTTTGGAGATATTTGAGCATTTGAATATTTTATATATTTTTAAATGCCCAAATTCAAATATCTATGATTTAATTCAAAGACCCTAAGATGACCTAGGAAAATGTGCATCACTTTTGGCAGAGGTTCTGAACCAAGACAAAAATGGTGGGCATTTTAGAAGGGCATTTCAGGTTCATTGAAAAAGTTTTTAGTAAACCCTAGTTGGTTTCAGAGGGGGCTGGGGGTTCTGTCATCCCCATTTCAGTTTTCTGATGAAAGAATAAACATGATGCAACACTCTAATGCATGTACTAGCTAGGGTGTGACACCCTGCTCGGCCTCGCGCTAACACATGCAGTGCGCTTGGTTGACAGGCGCAATGCGGACATTCTGTTTTTCCATCAAAGTGGACGCGCGCAAACCCCCGGAGCCACAACCCCTAAGATAGATAGGGGGGCGACGGGGTATGACGGACTCGCCTACGCATGCGGCGCCGCGGCAAGGTGCGTTGCCGCCTGCTCCGTCTCGTTCCAGACTCGGCCTCGCAGGAGGATGTGGAGGGGGGGTCACGACCCCCCCTCCCCACCCACTGCTCGGCCTCGCACTAACGCATGCAGTGCACTTGGTTGACAGGCGCAGTGCGGACATTCCGTTTTTTCCATCAAAGGGGACGCCCGCAAACCCCCGGAGCCACACCCCCTAAGATAGACAGGGGGCGACGGGGTATGAC
>NW_025228696.1:15910-30942 GCF_018294505.1 Triticum aestivum
GCGCTAACGTACGCAGTGCGGTTGACAGGCGCAGTGCGGACATTCTATTTTTCAATCAAATGGGATGCGCGCAAAACCCCGGAGCCACACCCCCTAAGATAGATAAGGGGTGACGGGGTATGACGGACTCGCCTACGCATGCGGCGCCGCCTGCTCCGGCTCGTTCCAGGCTCGGCCTCGCGCTAACGCACGCATTGCGCTTGGTTGACAGGCGCACTGCGGACATTCTGTGTTTCCATCAAAGGGGACACGCGCAAATCCCCGGAGCCACACCCCCTAAGGTAGACAGGGGGGCGACGGGGTATGACGGACTCGCCTACGCATGCGGCGCCGCGGCAAGCCGCGTCGCCGCCTGCTCCGGCTCGTTCCAGGCTTGGCCTCGCAGGGGGATGTGGAGGGGGGTCACTGTCACACCCTATCTAGTCATGCATTAGAGTGTTGCATCATGTTTACTCTTTCATCAGAAACTTGAAATGGGGATCTGTGAAACCCTCAGAACCATTTTGAAAATGACCCAAATAAAAATTTCTCCAAAAGGGTCCAAGAAAATGCTCATGTTGCTCTCTGAAAATATTGGACAGAGATAAAAATCAAACCAATATTTTTAGTGGCTCATGGACATTTATTTTGGGCATTTGGAATTAATGCATAAATATTTGCATTGGAAATATATTAATTATATATATTAATATATGCCCAAATATTATGCCAATTATAAAAGAGCTCTGGAATAATATAAATAGCTCCTGCAAAGATTGGCATAAGTTAAATAAATGATTTAATATATTATTTAAATCAAAACAAATGTCAGAAATTAAAAAACAGAATATATATAACAGGAGGAGCTTACCTGGGCTCCTCCACTGTGCGGCCCAGCTAGCTGGCTGGCCCAGCCAGCAGCCGGCCCAGCCCACCTCCCTCCTCTGTCGTCTTCGTCCCGACAGAGGGAGGGGAGTGTGGCCGGCGCGCGCGCGCGCCACCGCGCCACGCCACCTGCTCGCCTGCTTGCCTGCCCTCCCCTCCTCGCTCGATGCCCTGGACGACGCCACGCCTCTCCCCCTGCTCTCTCTCACTCTCCCCCGGCTCTCCTCTCCTCTCCCTCGCTCTCTCTCTCACACGGCCGAACACCACCGTCGCCGCCGTTCGCCACAGCAGCCGTCTCCGGCCACCCCTCGCTCCCCCGACTAGCTCAGAAGCTCCGCCACGACCCCCTCTTCCTCCCCACCGCTCCACAGCTCCCCAGAAGCCCTGCATCGCCACCACGTCGCCGTTCCCCTCTTCGGGCTCCGACCATCGTCGCCGTCGAATTCGTCATCTCCAGCGCGTCCCCGAGCCCGCTAACCATCCCTGCAGCTCCGCGGTAAGCCCCCGGATCGTTTCCCCCTTCTCCCCTGGTCTCTTTCGACCTCTAGGCCCTAGCCCCACCTTGGCCGAGAGCTCCACGCCGCCGGCGATGTCGCCGTCGTGGCCACGGTCGCCGTAGCGCCCAACCGAGCACACCATCGTGCTCCACACCTCACTAGGAGCACGTAGCACGCACCAACACCTCTCCTAACGCCCTGCAACACCGATTCCGACCGCACCCGAACTCCGGCCGCCGCAGCCGAGCTCGCCGCTGTCAACTCCGGCCACCCCGAGCCCAACCACCACCACCAATAGTCGCGGCTCAACCTCAGCAACACGTAGATGCCTTCCGCCGTCCATTTGGTTGCCGGAATGGCAAAAAGCACTTTCTCCGCCGTCTCGGACCTCGCCGGCGTCTCGTCGCCCGTGGGGTTTGACTTGTCCGACCTGGGGTTTGACCCCCCAGGGTCACTGACGCGTGGGCCCTGTCTGCCAGGTGGTTAGATTAGCGCTAACTACTGTTAGTCAACCCCCCCTGATACTGACAGTGGGCCCCAGCGCCACTAATCCCTAATTAGGATTAATTTAATCCTGTTTAACCCCCCCTGTCACTGACGTGTGGGCCCCACACGTCAGGTTTGACCTCAGCCAGCCGCAGTTGACCACTGACGTCATGCTGACGTCATGCTGGCGCAATAATTATATTTCTGGATTTAATTTAAATCAGGAAATTCCAGAATATTATTTAAACTTCAAAAATTCATAACTTTTATTCTGTAACTCCAAATTGGACAAATTATATATGAAAAATGATCAGAAAAATCCAATCTATCCATCTGTACTATTTTCATGCATGATCAAACAAGTTAAATTGATGTTTCAAGCAGAACAAGGAAAAGCACTTTAAAAGGCCATATTTGAATTTGAAATTTGAATCCTTGATTCAAATTTGCTCAAATCCTTCTGGTTTTAGTTGCATTAGCCCAACACACTCATAATGCCATGTTTCATGCATGCATCATATTGTTGCACATTGTTTGGTGATGTTGTGTACCGATGTCCTTTGCGACAGGTTCTGCCCCCGAGGAGTACCGTGATTACCCTAACGAAGAACCGTATCAGTGCATCGAACCATCAGGCAAGCAACCAACCATTTGATCATATCGATACAATCCCATGTTCTCGCTCCTGCTCTCTTTTACTGCATTAAGACAACGCGTTTCAAACTGCTGTGTGCTACGGTAGTTGAACCCATTTCCTCTGCATGACCTGTCATTGCCACAGTAACTAGATGAAACCCACTAGCATGTGTAGGAGTTGATTGAGCCATATGTATGTGTTGTTCCTACCTTGCTATGCCTGCTATGCTTAGAGTCGTGTCAGGTCTGGTTCATCTGGGTGATGGGCTAGAGTGAAATGATTATGTCGGTAATGGGAGTGGTGTGGTGAACACGATTTGGTAAAGGTATCGATGAGAGGCCATGTAGGAGTACATGGTGGGTTGTTTCATTGAAGCCGACCTTAAGCACTGAGATCTGTATGTGTGATTTAAGAATCAGCTACTACCATGCAATGGGCCCGAAACCAATGGACCCTCTCGGCTTCTTATTCACCCTAGTTCTCCGTCCAGGAGTTGCAAGTAGTTTCTGGTGTTTGTAGCCTACTGGAGGCCGTGGACAGCGCTGACCATAGGGGTGGGCTGTGATGTGGTAGGTACGTGGCCGGGTGTACCGAATACCCGTTAGGTATCTCGGGAACCCTGTTCACATCGTTCGGGGCCGTATGGGAAACCTCGGCCGGACTCCCTGCGGATGGAACCTGAATAGGCGATAAACCTGGACTGGAGGCTTAGGTGATTAGGTAGGTCGTGGCCGACACCCACGTTGGGCTTCCGCTTGAAGGTTGCCGAGTACATGTCATGTAAACGACGGTAAGTGGTGAGAGCGTGTATGAAGAAGTACACCCCTGCAGGGTTAACATGATCTATTCGAATAGCCGCGTCCGCGGTAAAGGACTACTTGGTTGCCTATACAGTTCATAGACAAGTAAATGGATACTGTTAAAAGCCTCAAGATAAGTGTGAGTGCCGAGGATGGCTCTTCCATAGGAAGACGAAGGTGGATCCTCGGTAGTGTATTGAAGTGGTGAGTAGTGGACTCGTGTGCGCAAAACCATTTCAAGTTGGAGTATCGTAGGATAGCCTAGCCAAGAGTCAAAGCTGGCTTGCTGCAATAACTCCACCAACCCTTATTGATACTATGCATGTATGTAGGATCTGATGTAAGTCTTGCTGAGTACCTTTGTACTCATGTTGCTATAATCTATATTTTTACAGAAGACGCTGCAACCCCTTCTGATGGGTTCTATGTAGACGTTGACATCAACGAGTAGGCTAAAGACCCAGGTGGTGACCCTGAGCTTGTGAAGGACCACGTAGTATAGCTAGGCTTTCCAAGCCTCTTTTATTTTACTAGTTGTCTGTACTCAGACAAGTTACTTCCGCTGCTGGTTTGTATGACTGTATGACTTGTATGTTGGGTCGTGAGACCCGTACCTTTGTGTATGATATGTATGGCTCCCTGAGCCTTAAATAAAGTACTTGTGTCGTAGAGTCATGTTGTGATGCTTCGTTGTATTTGCACATATCGAGCATATGTGTGTATGATTGAAATGCTTGGTATGTGTGGGATCTGACTATCTAGTTGTTTATCTTTAGTAGCCTCTCTTACCGGGAAATGTCTCCTAGTGTTACCGCTGAGCCATGGTAGCTTGCTACTGCTCTGGAACACTTAGGCTGGCCGGCATGTGTCCTTCTTCGTTCCTATGTCTGTCCCTTCGGGGAAATGTCACGCTTTGAGTACCGGAGTCCTGTTAGCCCGCTACAGCCCGGTTTACCGGAGTCCTGCTAGCCCAGTGCTACAGCCCGGACCCACTTGCTGATGACCGACACGTTCGAAGCTGGGTCATGGATGCCTGTCCCTGTAAGTCTGTGCCACTTTGGGTTTACGACTAGTCATGTCAGCCCGGGCTCCTTATCATATGGATGCTAGCGACACTATCATATACGTGAGCCAAAAGGCGCAAACGGTCCCGGGAAAAGGTAAGACGACACCCGTGGGGATACCGTGCGTGAGGCCGCAAAGTGATATGAGGTGTTACCAGCTAGATCGATGTGACATCGAGTCGGGGTCCTGACAGCGTTGGTATCAGAGCCGGATTGCCTGTAGGTTCTTCAAGCCAAACTGGTCGATGTTGAGTCTAGAAATTCTTTAGTTATATGTAGGGGAATTGTTTGTGGGTTGGAACGTAAGGCTCTTTTTACTCCTTATACCTTATGACTTTCTGATCTGAGTCAGTCCATTCTTCCACCGGGGGTTAAGGAATTAGGATCTGTTCTCTCTATCAGGATCACGAGTTACTAATCAGTAGTACCTTATAAGTTTGAGGGATACAAGCCTAGTCCAGTTCTACTACCACATTATGTTGTTAGAATGGTTTCATAACTTTGACATGATGATGTTGAGTGTGTACGAAATCCTTTGTCAAATGTCTCAAAATCCTTCTTGAGCATTTACAGCTGTTATGCTGCCGAAATTTTGCTAGAAATTCTAATGCCCTTGCATTATGATTGTGCTTTCAGATGGACACTCGCGACCTCAATCAAGTGGTTCGCCTGACTCGATGCCTAGATGTACCCGGCCATACTGCCAAGTTGGTCAGGGTAATGACTGAGGCTGGATACCGCTGGTATCCTGAGTACACGGTCGAAGAGCAATTCTGGGACTTCAATCAAAGCCAGTATCTCTGCACTGTCAGGATATTTCCATCTTATCCTGGATCCACCGAGCCTCTTCACTGCTCCTATGGACTCGGGGTTACTATTGAGATGGCTGTGCAGGACGCCGCCTACTCTATGATGACCATTATGCGAGTCAGATCTGGTTTATTTCGGGACTCTGATTTCCGGTATATGCCGGGATCACTTCCGGGAGCACAAGGGTATCTCCAGGCTATCTATGCTGACTCCACTCAGGAGGATTCACGAACTCGCACCACTGCTGAGATGCTCGAGGATAAGGACCATGAAAATCGGGCCTTAAGGTTAGAGCTCTTCAATACCCGTGCTGACCACTGGGCCACTTTGACTCGGTTCGCACCGGCGGTGCAAGCTGGATTCTCAGATATGCGCGATCTCTATCCTGTGAGATCTGCTCTGCCAGACGTGATGGTTTGGCGTGATGTAGGAGGCATCACCCCACCTCGCGGTCCCCGCAGGCCACCGTTTGTTGGTCCACGACCTCATCCTAGCCCCTATGGTCCACAAGCTCCGCGAGATCGTCTGTTTCCGGATGAACATGTTGAGCTTCCAGGCTATGGAGGTGACTTTTACGAGGACTACTACGGATCGGTCTGAGTTAGTGGTAGTATCCCTAGTTCGCACTAGCTGTGTCGTCTATCGTCCCGCGTGACTCGTGGGATATGACCTAGTTGTACTCCTTCCGGAGGTGTAGAAAAATAATGTATAGGAGCTTGGGATGCCTTCAATGAGATGTAATCCTCTTTCACCGTAATAGTACTTTGTTTGGTCTTGTACTAAACCCTGTATGGTGTGTATGACGATGGAATAAAGAAGCAGTTTCTGTATCTACCATGTCATACGGATGATCATCTTGCATTCCGAGTTATTCCTTACATTATGTATCCTATGTCGGAATTTTACCATCCTGACTAAATCATTGTCTTGTTTACCTAGGATGGTCAACACGCGCGCTAACCCTACTTCCCAAGAGCAGGCCGAAGGCAGTGAAGCCAGGGATGCAAATCTGCCTCATCCTCCTTCACTAGCCGAGGTTATGATGGAAGCCGAGAGAAACAAGCGGGAGACCAACCGTTTGTTGGAGCGTATTGAACAGAATACAGCACACCATCAGAGGGCTAACGTGGTGTCACTCAGTGATTTTATCAAATTACATCCACCCACGTTCCACCACTCCGCCGAGCCTCTCGACGCTGATGACTGGCTTCGCAGTATCTCTCACAAACTACGTTCCGCGCTGGTAGCGGAGGCTGACAAGGTCACCTTTGCTGCATATCATCTTGAAGGCCCCGCCAGTCTATGGTGGGAGAATGATGGAGCTATGCGCCCAGCGGGCCATGTCACTACTTGGGCTGAGTTCAGCGAGGCTTTCCGTGAACATCACATTCCGGAGGGTCTCATGGACCGTAAACGTGAAGAATTTTGCAGTTTCACCCAAGGCCGACTTTCTGTGGATGCCTATAGCAGGGAGTTTGGTAATCTCGCACGATATGCAACTGAGGAAGTGTCTACTGACGCCAAGAAGCAAGCAAGGTTCCGTAAGGGCCTTAGTCCTGAGCTTCGCCGCGACCTCCGTCTGCATGAGTGCACATCTTTTCCGAAACTTGTCAACAAAGCCATCAGTGCTGAAACTGGTCAGACTGACTATGACGCAACACGCAAGCATGGCCGTGACATGGGTTCCTCATCCGGTGCTGGTCCTCAGAAGTGCCGCGTGTGGGTACCCAACACCGCCCTGCCACCCAGGTTCACACCGAGGCCATCTTTCCAGGCGCCTCGCCCTGTTCAACAGTCTGCACCGGCCAAGCCCTATGGGGGTCCAACCAATAATGTTCCTCCACGTACCAGTTCCGTGACTTGTTTCAAATGTGGGGAATCTGGTCACTATATGCGTGAGTGCCCCCAGACCAACCCCAATCAATCTGCTAAAGCTGTTGGCCGTGGCAAGCCGACAGGGAAAGTGTTCCACGCCAAGCCGGTCACCGCTTCACGTGGCCATGTCAACTGTATCTCTGCCGAAGAAGCTCAAGAGGATCCCAACGTCGTTCTCGGTACGCTTCTTGTTAATTGCCACCCGGCATCTGTTCTTTTCGATACAGGAGCCTCTCATTCTTTTATATCTGAAAATTATGCTCGTTTGCATAACGTTGCATTTTGTGACTTTCCATCCACTATGGAAATCTCTACCCCTGGGTCTAGATGGCAGACCTCTAGGGTAAGTTATGGAAATGAAATCCAAGTCGACAGACTTGTTTTCCTTGCGTCTTTGATAGCCCTTAAATCTTCAGATATTAATATCATTCTGGGTATGGACTGGATGTCAGCTCATCATGCCCAAATTGATTGCTTCTCTAGGACTGTTCAACTCACCCATCCTTCGGGGAAGATAGTCAATGTCTTGACCCGAATAGCCAAGCGACAATTATATTCTCTTAACGCCAGCCCTTTGCCAGACCTTGAGGACGTTCCGGTAGTCCGTGACTTCCCGGATGTCTTTCCAGAGGAATTGCCAGGTGTTCCACCTGACAGGGATGTTGAGTTCGTAATAGACCTCATTCCAGGAACCGTTCCGATTGCTAGAAGACCCTATAAGATGGCACCCCTAGAACTAGCCGAGCTTAAGAAACAACTCGATGAGTCCTTGAAAAAGGGTTTCATCCGACCTAGCTCATCTCCGTGGGCTTGCCCCGTCCTATTCGTCAAGAAGAAGGATGGTACGGACCGGATGGTTGTAGATTACCGACCTGTCAACTTGGTCACAATCAAGAACAAATATCCGCTTCCCAGGATCAACGACCTGTATGATCAGCTCGCTGGATCCTCAGTCTTCTCCAAGATGGATTTGAGGTTGGGCTACCATCAAATCAAAATCAGAAATGGGGACATTCCTAAAACGGCTTTTGTTACTCGTTATGGCCAATACGAGTACACCGTCATGTCCTTCGGTTTAACCAACGCTCCAGCCACCTTTTCTCGGTTAATGAACTCAATCTTCATGGAGTATTTGGATAAATTCGTCGTAGTTTATCTCGATGATATACTCATCTACTCCAAGAACGAGGAAGAACATGCCGAACATCTAAGGCTAGTGTTGAAGAAACTTCGAGAGCATCGCCTTTATGCCAAATTCTCTAAATGTGAATTCTGGTTGTCAGAAGTGACCTATCTGGGTCATGTAATATCTGGTAAAGGTATTGCTGTTAACCCTGAGCGAGTTCAAGCCGTCCTTAATTGGACTCCACCTGAATCGGTCAAGCAAGTTCGGAGTTTTCTAGGCTTAGCGAGCTATTGCCGTCGCTTTGTCGAGAACTTCTCCAAAGTTGCTAAACCTCTAACCGAACTCCTCAAGAAAGATAAAAAGTTCGAATGGACTCCACAATGTGAGCACAGCTTTCAGGAACTGAAAAGACGCCTGACCTCTGCTCCCGTACTGGTACCGCCAGACTTCTCCAAGGACTTTGTTATCTACTGCGACGCCTCGCGACAAGGACTAGGTTGCATTCTTATGCAAGATCGACACGTAATTGCTTACGCTTCACGGCAATTGCACCCACATGAGGAGAATTATCCTACTCATGATCTAGAGCTTGCAGCCGTAGTCTATGCACTTAAGACCTGGCGACATTACCTCCTTGGTAATCGTTGCGAAATATTCACTGATCACCAAAGTCTGAAGTACATTTTCACCCAACCGGATTTGAATCTCAGGCAGAGACGTTGGGTTGAATTGATCACAGACTTCGACTTAGGAATAACCTACACCCCAGGGAAAGACAACGTCATGGCTGATGCGCTAAGTCGTAAATCTTATTGTAACAACCTGATGTTACAACAAAGT
This sequence comes from Triticum aestivum, assembly GCF_018294505.1. NCBI lineage: Eukaryota > Viridiplantae > Streptophyta > Magnoliopsida > Poales > Poaceae > Triticum > Triticum aestivum. The sequence goes on from NW_025228696.1 coordinate 24,910, forward strand.
CAACCGCTTCTCCATGAGGAATTTCGGAAGCTTAACCTTCACATTGTACCTCAAGGTTTTCTCTCCACCTTGGTGGCAAAACCTACCCTTACGGATCAGATTATCAAGGCACAGAAGGTAGATCCGGGAATCTCCCGCATCAAGAGAAACATTCAGAAAGGAATTGCGAATTGCTTCTCCATTAATGATCAAGGGGTCGTATACTTCGGGAATCGACTAGTGGTTCCCAAAGTGCGAAACCTGAGGCGTTTGATCCTCAAGGAAGCTCATGAATCTCCTCCCACCATTCATCCCGGTAGTACTAAGATGTATCAGGACCTACGCCAGAGGTTCTGGTGGACTAGGATGAAGAGAGAAATTGCTCAGTTTATTGCTAATTGCGACGTCTGTCGTCGTGTAAAAGCGGAGCATGAACGGCCTGCTGGCACCCTTCAACCCTTAGCTATTCCTGAATGGAAATGGGATAAAATTGGTATGGATTTCATTACCGGTTTTCCCAGGACCAAGAGAGGGAATAATGCTATTTTCGTCGTGGTCGATCGTCTTTCCAAAGTAGCCCATTTTTTACCTGTTCGTGAGAGTATAACCGCTAGTCAGCTGGCAGATTTGTACATCTCCCGAATAGTGTCTCTCCATGGTGTTCCTTTGGAAATTAACTCGGATCGAGGAAGTCTTTTCACCTCTCGATTTTGAGAAAGTTTCCAAAATGCTATGGGAACTCGTCTCTCTTTTAGCACCGCTTTCCACCCTCAGTCAAGTGGTCAAGTGGAACGCGTCAATCAGATTCTAGAAGACATGCTTCGAGCCTCTGTTATCTCATTCGGAATGGACTGGGAGAAGTGCCTTCCATTTGCCGAATTCGCTTACAACAACAGCTATCAATCTAGCTTGGGTAAAGCCCCTTTTGAAGTTCTCTATGGACGACGGTGTCGAACACCCCTTAACTGGTCAGAGACCGGGGAAAGACAATTCTTTGGCCCGGACATGATTCAGGAAGCAGAAGAACAAGTTCGTATCGTTCGTGAAAAGTTGAAAACAGCCCAATCCCGTCAAAAGAGTCAATATGACCGAAAACATAAGGCTATGACTTTCGAGGTTGATGAGAAGGCTTATCTTTGGGTCACCGCTCTGAAGGGAACCCATCGTTTCGGTATCAAAGGCAAATTTGCTCCTTGTTACATTGGACCTTTTCGCATTCTTGCCAAACGAGGAGAAGTTGCCTACCAGTTGGAACTACCTCCGCACCTCTCCAGAGTTCACGATGTCTTCCACGTTTCTCAACTCAGGCGTTGCTTCTCGGATCCTATCCGTGAAGTGGACCACGAAACACTTGATCTCCAAGATGATCTTACATATCGAGAGTACCCCATTCGTATCCTCGATCAAGCCGAACGTACCACGCGACGTCATAATATCAAGTTTCTCAAGGTTCAATGGTCGCACCATTCTGAGGATGAAGCAACTTGGGAAAGGGAGGATCGTCTTCGACTTGAGTATCCCACCTTCTTCCCGGAGGAACCCAAATCTCGGGACGAGATTCTTTTGAGTGGGGGTGAGTTGTCACACCCTAGCTAGTCATGCATTAGAGTGTTGCATCATGTTTACTCTTTCATCAGAAACTTGAAATGGGGATCTGTGAAACCCTCAGAACCATTTTGAAAATGACCCAAATAAAAATTTCTCCAAAAGGGTCCAAGAAAATGCTCATGTTGCTCTCTGAAAATATTGGACAGAGATAAAAATCAAACCAATATTTTTAGTGGCTCATGGACATTTATTTTGGGCATTTGGAATTAATGCATAAATATTTGCATTGGAAATATATTAATTATATATATTAATATATGCCCAAATATTATGCCAATTATAAAAGAGCTCTGGAATAATATAAATAGCTCCTACAAAAATTGGCATAAGTTAAATAAATGATTTAATATATTATTTAAATCAAAACAAATGTCAGAAATTAAAAAACAGAAAAATATATAACAGGAGGAGCTTACCTGGGCTCCTCCACTGTGCGGCCCAGCCAGCTGGCTGGCCCAGCCAGCAGCCGACCCAGCCCACCTCCCTCCTCTGTCGTCTTCGTCCCGACAGAGGGAGGGGAGTGTGGCCGGCGCGCGCGCGCGCCACCGCGCCACGCCACCTGCTCGCCTGCTTGCCTGCCCTCCCCTCCTCGCTCGATGCCCTGGACGACGCCACGCCTCTCCCCCTGCTCTCTCTCACTCTCCCCCGGCTCTCCTCTCCTCTCCCTCGCTCTCTCTCTCACACGGCCGAACACCACCGTCGCCGCCGTTCGCCACAGCAGCCGTCTCCGGCCACCCCTCGCTCCCTCGACTAGCTCAGAAGCTCCGCCACGACCCCCTCTTCCTCCCCACCGCTCCACAGCTCCCCAGAAGCCCTGCATCGCCGCCACGTCGCCGTTCCCCTCTTCGGGCTCCGACCATCGTCGCCGTCGAATTCGTCGTCTCCAGCGCGTCCCCGAGCCCACTAACCATCCCTGCAGCTCCGCGGTGAGCCCCCGGATCGTTTCCCCCTTCTCCCATGGTCTCTTTCGACCTCTAGGCCCTAGCCCCACCTTGGCCGAGAGCTCCACGCCGCCGGCGATGTCGCCGTCGTGGCCACGGTCGCCGTAGCGCCCAACCGAGCACACCATCGTGCTCCACACCTCACTAGGAGCACGTAGCACGCACCAACACCTCTCCTAACGCCCTGCAACGCCGATTCCGACCGCACCCGAACTCCGGCCGCCGCAGCCGAGCTCGCCGCCGTCAACTCCGGCCACCCCGAGCCCAACCACCACCACCAATAGTCACGGCTCAACCTCAGCAACACGTAGATGCCTTCCGCCGTCCATTTCGTTGCCGGAATGGCAAAAAGCACTTTCGCCGCCGTCTCGGACCTCGCCGGCGTCATGTCGCCGGTGGGGTTTGACTTGTCCGACCTGGGGTTTGACCCCCCAGGGTCACTGACGCGTGGGCCCTGTCGGCCAGGTGGTTAGATTAGCGCTAACTACTGTTAGTCAACCCCCCCTGACACTGACAGTGGGCCCCAGCGCCACTAATCCCTAATTAGGATTAATTTAATCCTGTTTAACCCCCCCTGTCATTGACGTGTGGGCCCCACACGTCAGGTTTGACCTCAGCCAGCAGCAGTTGACCACTGACGTCATGCTGACGTCATGCTGGTGCAATAATTATATTTCTGGATTTAATTTAAATCAGGAAATTCCAGAATATTATTTAAACTTCAAAAATTCATAACTTTTATTCTGTAACTCCAAATTGGACAAATTATATATGAAAAATGATCAGAAAAATCCAATCTATCCATCTGTACTATTTTCATGCATGATCAAACAAGTTAAATTGATGTTTCAAGCAGAACAAGGAAAAGAACTTTAAAAGGCCATATTTGAATTTGAAATTTGAATCCTTGATTCAAATTTGCTCAAATCCTTCTGGTTTTAGTTGCATTAGCCCAACACACTCATAATGCCATGTTTCATGCATGCATCATATTGTTGCACATTGTTTGGTGATGTTGTGTACCGATGTCCTTTGCGACAGGTTCTGCCCCCGAGGAGTACCGTGATTACCCTAACGAAGAACCGTATCAGTGCATCGAACCATCAGGCAAGCAACTAACCATTTGATCATATGGATACAATCCCATGTTCTCGCTCCTGCTCTCTTTTACTGCATTAAGACAACGCGTTTCAAACTGCTGTGTGCTACGGTAGTTGAACCCATTTCCTCTGCATGACCTGTCATTGCCACAGTAACTAGATGAAACCCACTAGCATGTGTAGGAGTTGATTGAGCCATATGTATGTGTTGTTCCTACCTTGCTATGCCTGCTATGCTTAGAGTCGTGTCAGGTCTGGTTCATCTGGGTGATGGGCTAGAGTGAAATGATTATGTCGGTAATGGGAGTGGTGTGGTGAACACGATTTGGTAAAGGTATCGATGAGAGGCCATGTAGGAGTACATGGTGGGTTGTTTCATTGAAGCCGACCTTAAGCACTGAGATCTGTATGTGTGATTTAAGAATCAGCTACTACCATGCATTGGGCCCGAAACCAATGGACCCTCTCGGCTTCTTATTCACCCTAGTTCTCCGTCCAGGAGTTGCAAGTAGTTTCTGGTGTTTGTAGCCTACTGGAGGCCGTGGACAGCCCTGACCGTAGGGGTGGGCTGTGATGTGGTAGGTACGTGGCCGGGTGTACCGAATACCCGTTAGGTATCTCGGGAACCCTGTTCACATCGTTCGGGGCCGTATGGGAAACCTCGGCCGGACTCCCTGCGGATGGAAGCTGAATAGGCGATAAACCTGGACTGGAGGCTTAGGTGATTAGGTAGGTCGTGGCCGACACCCACGTTGGGCTTCCGCTTGAAGGTTGCCGAGTACATGTCCTGTAAACGACGGTAAGTGGTGAGAGCGTGTATGAAGAAGTACACCCCTGCAGGGTTAACATGATCTATTCGAATAGCCGTGTCCGCGGTAAAGGACTACTTGGTTGCCTATACAGTTCATAGACAAGTAAATGGATACTGTTAAAAGCCTCAAGATAAGTGTGAGTGCCGAGGATGGCTCTTCCGTAGGAAGAGGGAGGTGGATCCTCGGTAGTGTATTGAAGTGGTGAGTAGTGGACTCGTGTGCGCAAAACCATTTCAAGTTGGAGTATCGTAGGATAGCCTAGCCAAGAGTCAAAGCTGGCTTGCTGCAATAACTCCACCAACCCTTATTGATACTATGCATGTATGTAGGATCTGATGTAAGTCTTGCTGAGTACCTTTGTACTCATGTTGCTATAATCTATATTTTTACAGAAGACGCTGCAACCCCTTCTGATGGGTTCTATGTAGACGTTGACATCAACGAGTAGGCTAAAGACCCAGATGGTGACCCTGAGCTTGTGAAGGACCACGTAGTATAGCTAGGCTTTCCAAGCCTCTTTTATTTTACTAGTTGTCTGTACTCAGACAAGTTACTTCCGCTGCTGGTTTGTATGACTGTATGACTTGTATGTTGGGTCGTGAGACCCGTACCTTTGTGTATGATATGTATGGCTCCCTGAGCCTTAAATAAAGTACTTGTGTCGTAGAGTCATGTTGTGATGCTTCGTTGTATTTGCACATATCAAGCATATTGTGTGTATGATTGAAATGCTTGGTATGTGTGGGATCTGACTATCTAGTTGTTTATCTTTAGTAGCCTCTCTTACCGGGAAATGTCTCCTAGTGTTACCGCTGAGCCATGGTAGCTTGCTACTGCTCTGGAACACTTAGGCTGGCCGGCATGTGTCCTTCTTCGTTCCTGTGTCTGTCCCTTCGGGGAAATGTCACGCTTTGAGTACCGGAGTCTTGTTAGCCCGCTACAGCCCGGTTTACCGGAGTCCTGCTAGCCCAGTGCTACAGCCCGGACCCACTTGCTGATGACTGACACGTTCGAAGCTGGGTCATGGATGCCTGTCCCTGTAAGTCTGTGCCACTTTGGGTTTACGACTAGTCATGTCAGCCCGGGCTCCTTATCATATGGATGCTAGCGACACTATCATATACGTGAGCCAAAAGGCGCAAACGGTCCCGGGAAAAGGTAAGACGACACCCGTGGGGATACCGTGCGTGAGGCTGCAAAGTGATATGAGGTGTAACCAGCTAGATCGATGTGACATCGAGTCGGGGTCCTGACAGTCACGACCCCCCCTCGCCACCCCCTGCTCGGCCTCGCGCTAACGCACGCAGTGCGCTTGGTTGACAGGCGCAGTGCGGACATTCTGTTTTTCCATCAAAGGGGACGCGCGCAAACCCCCGGAGCCACACCCCCTAAGATAGACAGGGGGCGACGGGGTATGACGGACTTGCCTACGCATGCGGCGCCGCGGCAAGCCGCGTCGCCGCCTGCTCCGGCTCGTTCCATGCTCGGCCTCGCAGGGGGATGTGGAGGGAGGGTCACGACCCCTCCTCCCCACCCCCTGCTCGGCCTCGCGCTAATGCACGCGGTGCACTTGGTTCACATGCGCAGTGCAGA
>NW_025228696.1:33375-34842 GCF_018294505.1 Triticum aestivum
GGGGACGCGCGTAAACCCCCGGAGCCACACCCCCTAAGATAGGCAGGGGGTGACGGGGTATGATGGACTCGCTTACGCATGCGGCACCGCGGCAAGCCGCGTTGCCGCCTGCTCCGGCTTGTTCCAGCCTCGGCCTCGCAGGGGGATGTGGAGGGGGGGTCACGACCCCCCCTCCCCACCCCGTGCTCGGCCTCGCGCTAACACACGCAGTGCGCTTGGTTGACAGGCATAGTGCGAACATTCTATTTTTCCATCAAAGGGGACACGCGCAAACCCCCGGAGCCACACTGCGTTTGTGTCGCCGCCTCCTCCGGCTCGTTCCAGGGTCGGCCTCGCAGGGGGATGTGGAAGGGGGGTCACGACCCCCCCTCCCCACCCCCTGCTCCGCCTCGCGCTAATGCATGCAGTGCGCTAGGTTGACAGGCGCAGTGCGGACATTCTGTTTTTTCATCAAAGGGCATGCGCGCAAAACCCCGGAGCCACACCCCCTAAGATAGACAGGGGGCGACGGGGTATGACGGACTCGCGTAAGCATGCAGCGCCGCGGCAAGCCACGACGTCTCCTGCTCCGGCTCGTTCCAGGCTCGGCCTCGCAGGGGGATGTGTAGGGGGGTCACGACCCCTCCTCCCCACCCCCTGCTTGGCCTCGCGCTAACACACACAGTGCGCTTGGTTGACAGGCGCAGTGCGGACATTCTGTTTTTCCATCAAAGGGGACGCGCGCAAACCCCTGGAGCCACACCCCCTAAGATAGATAGGGGGTGACGGGGTATGACGGACTCGCCTACGCATGCGGCGCCGCGGCAAGCCGCGGCGCCGCCTGCTCTGGCTCGTTCAAGGCTCGGCCTCATAGGGGGACGTGGAGGGGGGTCACGACCCCCCCTCCCCACCCCTTGCTCGGAATCGCGCTAACGCACGCAGTGCGCTTGATTGACAGGCGCAGTGCGGACATTGTGTTTTTCCATCAAAGGGGCATGCGCAAACCCCCCGGAGCCACACCCCCTAAGATAGACAGGGGGCGACGGGGTATGACGGACTCGCGTAAGCATGCAGCGCCGCGGCAAGCTGCGACGCCGCCTGCTCCGGCTCATTCCAGGCTCGGCCTCGCAGGGGGATGTGGAGTGGGGGTCACGACCCCCCCTCCCCAGCCCCTGCCCGGCCTCGCGCTAACGCATGTAGTGTGCTTGGTTGATAGGCGCAGTGCGGACATTTTGTTATTCCATCAAAGGGGACGCGCGCAAACCCCCGGAGCCACACCCCCTAAGATAGACAGGGGGTGACGGGGTATGACGGACTCGCCTACGCATGCGGCGCCGCGGCAAGCCGCGTCGCCGCCTGCTCCGGCTCATTCCAGGCTTGGCCTCGCAGGGGGATGTGGAGGGGGTCACGACCCCACCCCCTGCTCGGCCTCGCGCTAATGCACGCAGTGCGCTTGGTTGACAGGCACAGTGCGGATATTCTGTTTTT
>NW_025228696.1:35631-38616 GCF_018294505.1 Triticum aestivum
CTAACGCATGCAGTGCACTTGGTTGACAGGCGTAGTGCGGACATTCTGTTTTTCCATCAAAGGGGATGCGCGCAAACCCCCGGAGCCACACCCCCTAAGATAGACAGGGGGCGACGGGGTATGATGGACTCACCTACGCATTTTTCCACCCCATTTACATATAAAGTTTAATTAATTCGAAGCTACGGTTATTTAGTTATGAAATAAATCATTTTAGCATGGCATTATGCAAAATAAACACAAACAGCATATTAAACATTTTTAACATGGGTGAAAATGACATATTATGAAACTAGATGATATTCTAAGCATTTTACATATATAAAACATTTTAATCCGATGCACGGTTAAGACGTTATTAATGCATGAAATCTAGGGGGTTTTCTGCAAAACTGTAGTCTCTGGAAATTAGAAAATTCGCAGGACTGAAAAAAAACGCATGCGGGCCGAATCTGGTGGGCGCAAGATAACATGTGGTGCGCTGGGGCGAGGGATAGGCTGCAGGCTCACCATGGGCTTCAACCCAGTCGGAGGAGAGGCCAAGGCAGGCCTTGGAGGCCGCTGGCCTGCGGGGCCAGGAGGAGTCGTGCTGGGCCGGCTTGGAATGCCCACGTGCGCGAGGGAGCTGGGCAGGCCGGCGCTGGGCTGGAGGAGCTGGCGCGCTGGGCCTGGAGGGGAGGGGCCGAGGCCCACGTGGGGAGGCCGGGCCACGAGGCCAGCGGCTCCTGCGTCGTCCTCCCGACGCACAGAGACGAGGCCGGCGGCGAGGAAGGCGATGAGAGCCGGCGGTGGGGCGAGGTAAGGCTGGAGAGGTCTGGGATGGGGCGGATCCGGCGGATCCCGGCCGGATCCATCCATTCCCGATGGCGGCAGCGCACGGGGACGACTCCGGCGAGGAGCTGCAAGGGCGGCGGGGATCTGCAGAGAGGAGAGCTCGTGAGGAAGAGGGAGGAGAGGGAAACGGGGCGACAGCAGCGCGTTGACCTGGAGCGGCGGCGGCGCGGCAAGGTCCGGCGAGGCGGCATGGGGTCCGGCGAGGCGAAGGGAAGGAGGTCGAGGCTAGATCGGGCGCTGCCGGATCTTCCTGGCTCGTGGACGAGGGGAAGCGGCGCTTGGGCGCGGGCGAGCGGAAGCCGGGCCCACATGGGTTTCGGCGGGCTCCGATCTGGGCCTCACAGGATTGAGGTGGAGGAGGCGCGCTGGGGAAGGCGAGGTGGCGCGCAGGGAGAGGTGGAGGGTGACGGCGCGGAAAAAGAGGAGGAGGGGGGTAGGCTGCCAAAATTGGAAGGGGAAGGTGTATATAAAGGGCTAGGGGCTAGGGTTTGAGAGTTTGGGGGCGTTTCGGGGCCTCAGATCGACATCGGATGGCTCCGGACAGAGGAGGGGACTAGGTGGCTGCAGGTGGGATGTGTAGAATGGCTCGAGCTGAGAAGAGAGAGAAACAGAGCGACCCGGTGGCAGTTTCAGAGACCGAAACGTCCGATGATTAAACCGACTATATCGCGGTTATAAATATAACGGTTGGGCAGTCAAACGGACTCCGAATGCGACGAAACTTCACAGGCGGCCTGTCTACACTATAATAAGACCACATGACAAGTTGCAACCCATTCCGAGAACATTTTTTTGCCACTTATAAAATAATATTCGGAGGTGCCGCGGGCGCGTGCGAGTGTGGTCGGGCTCAGAACGGACAACGGAGAGAACCGGCGGAACCCGAATGGATTCAATTTTTATGAAAACGATGCTGATGCAATGCGCATGATGCTATGAGATGAGATGCATAACAAGAACAAAATGCAAAACAACAGGCAAAAACCCAACCATGGAGGAAATAACATATCGCATCTCCGGAAATGGCAAGAGTCGGAGTTACAAATATGGAAAGTTGTATCCGAGGCGTTACAGTACCGCGTGGACTTTGACGTTTAGCTTGTTACCTCAGCTACGATCTTGTGCCCTCGGCAGGATCTGGTAGATAGTCAGGCTTCTCAGCCTTTTTCATTTGTAGATGTCTATACTCAGACATGTTAAGCTTCCGCTTGTGCTTTGATTTGTATGCTCTGAGTGTTGGGTCGTGAGACCAATGTTTGTAATATCTCGCTCCTCGGAGCCTATTGATAAAATGCTTGAGTTATAGAGTCATGTTGTCATGCCATGTTGTATTTGCACATATTGAGCATATTGTGTGTATGTTATTGAAATGCTTGGTATGTGTGGGATCTGACTATCTAGTTGTTTATCCTTAGTAGCCTGTCTTACCGGAAATGTCTCCTAGTGTTTCCACTGAGCCATGGTAGCTTGCTACTGCTCCGGAACACTTAGGCTGGCCGGCATGTGTCCTTCTTCGTTCCTGTGTCTGTCCCCTCGGGGAAATGTCACGCGATGAATTCCGGAGTCCTGTTAGCCTGCTACAGCCCGGTTCACCGGAGTCCTGCTAGCCCAGTGCTACAGCCTAGATTCACTCGCTGAAGACCGACACGTTCGTTGTTGGGTCATGTATGCCTGTCCTTGTAAGTTAGTGCCACCTTGGGTTCACGACTAGCCATGTCAGTCCGGGTTCTTTGTCATATGGATGCTAGCGGCACCATCATATACGTGAGCCAAAAGGCGCAAACGGTCCCGGGCCAGGTAAGGTGGCACCCGTGGGAATACCGTGCGTGAGGCCGCAAAGTGATATGATGTGTTACATGCTAGATCGGTGTGACTTAGGATCGGGGTCTTGACACTACCTGCTCCGGCTCGTTCCAGGCTCGGCCTCGCAGGGGGATGTGGAGGGGGGGTCACGACCCCCCTCCCTACCCCCTGCTCGGCCTCGCGCTAACGCATGCAGTGTGCTTGGTTGACAGGCGCAGTAAGGACATTCTGTTTTTCCATCAAAGGGGACGCGTGCAACCCCCCGGAAGCCACACCCCCTAAGATAGACAGGGGGGCGACGGGGTATGACGGACTCGCCTACGCATGCGGCGCCGCGGCAAGCCGCGT
>NW_025228696.1:39910-40766 GCF_018294505.1 Triticum aestivum
GCAGTGCGCTTGGTTGACAGGCACAACGCGGACATTCTGTTTTTCCATCAAAGGGATGCGCGCAAACCCCGGAGCCACACCCCCTAAGATAGACAGGGGGCGACGGGGTATGACGGACTCGCCTACACATGCGGCGCCGCGGGAAGCCGCATCGCCGCCTGCTCCGGCTCGTTCCAGGCTCGGCCTCGCAGGGCGATGTGGAGGGGGGTCACGACCCCCCTCCCCACCCCTACTCGGCCTCGCGCTAACGCATGCAGTGCGCTTGGTTGACAGGCGCAGTGCGGACATTCTGTTTTTCCATGTAAGGGGACGCGCGCAAACCCCCGGAGCCACACCCCCTAAGATAGACAGGGGGCGACGGGGTATGACGGACTCGCCTACGCATGTGGCGCCGCGGCAAGTCGCGTTGCCGCCTGCTCCAGCTCGTTCCAGGCTCGGCATCGTAGTAGGATGTGGAGGGGGGTCACGACCCCCCTCCCCACCCCGTGCTCGGCCTCGCGCTAACGCATACGGTGCGCTTGGTTGACAGGCGCAGTGCGGACATTCTGTTTTTCCATCAAAGGGGACGCGTGCAAACCCCTGGAGCCACACCCCCTAAGATAGACAGGGGGGCGACGGGGTATGACGGACTCGCCTACGCATGCGGCGCCGCGGCAAGCCGCGTCGCAGCCTGCTCCGGCTCGTTCCAGGCTCGGCCTCGTAAGGGGATGTGGAGGGGGGGTCACGACCCCCCTCCCCGCCCCCTGCTCGGCCTCGCGCTAACGCACGCACTGCGGTTGGTTGACAGGCGCAGTGCGGACATTCTATTTTTCCATCAAAGAGGACGCGTGCAAACCCCCGGAGCTACATCCCCTAA
>NW_025228697.1:0-3515 GCF_018294505.1 Triticum aestivum
CAAAGTATCAGGATTTCATACGGAAACTCGTCTGTTACAAGGGGATTTCATTTTTTAAAACTTATTTGAACTCCTGATTTTTGTGTGTTCAAAATGCACCATTCAAAGCCACATCATCATTTTTCAATCCTTTCTGACTTCATTTGTTATTTCTCATGCATTTACTAATTATTTTGAGATATAAGACCCTAAAATTGAAAAGCATTTCAAATGAACTCCGAAAAGGTTGGAAGTTGGCATGGTCTCATCATTTCATCCACATAGCATGTGAAAGAATGTTGAGAGGGTTACGGCAAAAACTGGATGCACTTCGTGTACAAAACGGACAATCTCTTGCGAAGTATCAAGATTTCATACGGAAACTCGTCTGTTAAAAAGGGATTTCATATTTTAAAACTTATTTGAACTCCTGACTTTTTGTGTGTTAAAAATGCACCATCCAAAGCCACATCATCATTTTTCAATCCTATCTGACTTCATTTGTTATTTTTCATGCATTTACTAATTATTTTGAGCTATAAGACCGTAAAATTGAAAAGCATTTCAAATGAACTCTAAAAAGGTTGGAAGTTGGCATGGAATCATCATTTCATCCACATAGCATGTGCAAGAAAGTTGAGAGGGTTACGGCAGAAACTGGATGCACTTCGTGTACAAAACGGACAATCTCTTTCAATGTATCAGGATTTCATACGGAAACTCTTCTATTACCAAGGGATTTCATTTTTTAAAACTTATTTGAACTCCTGACTTTTTGTGTGTTCAAAATGCGCCATTCAAAGCCACATCATTATTTTTCAATCCTTTCTGACTTCATTTGTTATTTTTCATGCATTTACTAATCATTTTGAGCTATAAGACCCTAAAATTGAAAAGCATTTCAAATGAACTCTGAAAAGGTTGGAAATTGGCATGGTATCATCATTTCAACCACATAGCATGTGCCAGAAAGTTGAGAGGGTTACGGCAAAAACTGGATGCACTTCGTGTACAAAACGGACAATCTCTTTCAAAGTATGAGGATTTCATACGGAAACTCGTCTGTTACAAGGGGATTTCATTTTTTAAAACTTATTTGAACTCCTGATTTTTGTGTGTTCAAAATGCACCATTCAAAGCCACATCATCATTTTTCAATCCTTTCTGACTTCATTTGTTATTTCTCATGCATCTACTAATTATTTTGAGCTATAAGACCCTAAAATTGAAAAGCATTTAAAATGAACTCTGAAAATGTTGAAAGTTGGCACGGTATCATCATTTCATCCACATAGCATGTGCAAGAGAGTTGAGAGGGTTACGGCAAAAACTGGATGCACTTCGTGTACAAAACGTACAATCTCTTTCAAAGTATCAGGATTTCATACGGAAACTCGTCTGTTACAAAGGGATTTCATTTTTTAAAACTTATTTGAACTCCTGACTTTTTGTGTGTTCAAAATGCACCATTCAAAGCCACATCATCATTTTTCAATCCTTTCTGACTTCATTTGTTATTTTTCATGCATTTACTAATTATTTTGAGCTATAAGACCCTAAAATTGAAAAGCATTTAAAATGAACTCTGAAAATGTTGAAAGTTGGCATGGTATCATCATTTCATGCACATAGCATGTGCAAGAGAGTTGAGAGGGTTACGGCAAAAACTGGATGCACTTCGTGTACAAAACGTACAATCTCTTTCAAAGTATCAGGATTTCATACGGAAACTCGTCTGTTACAAGGGGATTTCATTTTTTAAAACTTATTTGAACTCCTGATTTTTGTGTGTTCAAAATGCACCATTCAAAGCCACATCATCATTTTTCAATCCTTTCTGACTTCATTTGTTATTTCTCATGCATCTACTAATTATTTTGAGCCAGAAAGTTGAGAGGGTTACGGCAAAAACTGGATGCACTTCGTGTACAAAACGGACAATCTCTTTCAAAGTATGAGGATTTCATACGGAAACTCGTCTGTTACAAAGGGATTTCATTTTTTAAAACTTATTTGAACTCCTGACTTTTTGTGTGTTCAAAATGCACCATTCAAAGCCACATCATCATTTTTCAATCCTTTCTGACTTCATTTGTTATTTTTCATGCATTTACTAATTATTTTGAGCTATAAGACCCTAAAATTGAAAAGCATTTAAAATGAACTCTGAAAATGTTGAAAGTTGGCATGGTATCATCATTTCATCCACATAGCATGTGCAAGAGAGTTGAGAGGGTTACGGCAAAAACTGGATGCACTTCGTGTACAAAACGTACAATCTCTTTCAAAGTATCAGGATTTCATACGGAAACTCGTCTGTTACAAGGGGATTTCATTTTTTAAAACTTATTTGACCTCCTGATTTTTGTGTGTTCAAAATGCACCATTCAAAGCCACATCATCATTTTTCAATCCTTTCTGACTTCATTTGTTATTTTTCATGCATCTACTAATTATTTTGAGCTATAGGACCCTAAAATTGAAAAGCATTTAAAATGAACTATGAAAATGTTGAAAGTTGGCATGGTATCATCATTTCATCCACATAGCATGTGCAAGAGAGTTGAGAGGGTTACGGCAAAAACTGGATGCACTTCGTGTACAAAACGTACAATCTCTTTCAAAGTATCAGGATTTCATACGGAAACTCGTCTGTTACAAGGGGATTTCATTTTTTAAAACTTATTTGAACTCCTGATTTTTGTGTGTTCAAAATGAACCATTCAAAGCCACCTCATCATTTTTCAATCCTTTCTGACTTCATTTGTTATTTTTCATGCATTTACTAATTATTTTGAGATATAAGACCCTAAAATTGAAAAGCATTTCAAATGAACTCCGAAAAGGTTGGAAGTTGGCATGGTATCATCATTTCATCCACATAGCATGTGCAAGAAAGTTGAGAGGGTTACGGCAAAAACTGGATGCACTTCGTGTACAAAACGGACAATCTCTTGCGAAGTATCAAGATTTCATACGGAAACTCGTCTGTTAAAAAGGGATTTCATATTTTAAAACTTATTTGAACTCCTGACTTTTTGTGTGTTCAAAATGCACCATCCAAAGCCACATCATCATTTTTCAATCCTTTCTGACTTCATTTGTTATTTTTCATGCATCTACTAATTATTTTGAGCTATAAGACCCTAAAATTGAAAAGCATTTAAAATGAACTATGAAAATGTTGAAAGTTGGCATGGTATCATCATTTCATCCACATAGCATGTGCAAGAGAGTTGAGAGGGTTACGGCAAAAACTGGATGCACTTCGTGTACAAAACGTACAATCTCTTTCAAAGTATCAGGATTTCATACGGAAACTCGTCTGTTACAAGGGGATTTCAATTTTTAAAACTTATTTGAACTCCTGATTTTTGTGTGTTCAAAATGCACCATTCAAAGCCACCTCATCATTTTTCAATCCTTTCTGACTTCATTTGTTATTTTTCATGCATTTACTAATTATTTTGAGATATAAGACCCTAAAATTGAAAAGCATTTCAAATGAACTCCGAAAAGGTTGGAATTTGGCATGG
>NW_025228697.1:7313-10908 GCF_018294505.1 Triticum aestivum
ACGGAAACTCGTCTGTTAAAAAGGGATTTCATATTTTAAAACTTATTTGAACTCCTGACTTTTTGTGTGTTCAAAATGCACCATCCAAAGCCACATCATCATTTTTCAATCCTTTCTGACTTCATTTGTTATTTTTCATGCATTTACTAATTATTTTGAGCTATAAGACCGTAAAATTGAAAAGCATTTCAAATGAACTCTAAAAAGGTTGGAAGTTGGCATGGAATCATCATTTCATCCACATAGCATGTGCAAGAAAGTTGAGAGGGTTACGGCAGAAACTGGATGCACTTCGTGTACAAAACGGACAATCTCTTTCAATGTATCAGGATTTCATACGGAAAATCGTCTATTACAAAGGGATTTCATTTTTTAAAACTTATTTGAACTCCTGACTTTTTGTGTGTTCAAAATGCACCATTCAAAGCCACATCATTATTTTTCAATCCTTTCTGACTTCATTTGTTATTTTTCATGCATTTACTAATCATTTTGAGCTATAAGACCCTAAAATTGAAAAGCATTTCAAATGAACTCTGAAAATGTTGGAAATTGGCATGGTATCATCATTTCAACCACATAGCATGTGCCAGAAAGTTGAGTGGGTTACGGCAAAAACTGGATGCACTTCGTGTACAAAACGGACAATCTCTTTCAAAGTATGAGGATTTCATACGGAAACTCTTCTGTTACAAAGGGATTTCATTTTTTAAAACTTATTTGAACTCCTGACTTTTTGTGTGTTCAAAATGCACCATTCAAAACCACATCATCATTTTTCAATCCTTTCTGACTTCATTTGTTATTTTTCATGCATCTACTAATTATTTTGAGCTGTAAGACCCTAAAATTGAAAAGCATTGAAAATGAACTCTGAAAATGTTGACAGTTGGCATGGTATCATCATTTCATCCACATAGCATGTGCAAGAGAGTTGAGAGGGTTACGGCAAAAACTGGATGCACTTCGTGTACAAAACGTACAATCTCTTTCAAAGTATCAGGATTTCATACGGAAACTCGTCTGTTACAAGGGGATTTCATTTTTTAAAACTTATTTGAACTCCTGATTTTTGTGTGTTCAAAATGCACCATTCAAAGCCACATCATCATTTTTCAATCCTTTCTGACTTCATTTGTTATTTCTCATGCATTTACTAATTATTTTGAGATATAAGACCCTAAAATTGAAAAGCATTTCAAATGAACTCCGAAAAGGTTGGAAGTTGGCATGGTATCATCATTTCATCCACATAGCATGTGCAAGAAAGTTGAGAGGGTTACGGCAAAAACTGGATGCACTTCGTGTACAAAACGGACAATCTCTTGCGAAGTATCAAGATTTCATACGGAAACTCGTCTGTTAAAAAGGGATTTCATATTTTAAAACTTATTTGAACTCCTGACTTTTTGTGTGTTCAAAATGCACCATCCAAAGCCACATCATCATTTTTCAATCCTTTCTGACTTCATTTGTTATTTTTCATGCATCTACTAATTATTTTGAGCTATAAGACCCTAAAATTGAAAAGCATTTAAAATGAACTATGAAAATGTTGAAAGTTGGCATGGTATCATCATTTCATCCACATAGCATGTGCAAGAGAGTTGAGAGGGTTACGGCAAAAACTGGATGCACTTCGTGTACAAAACGTACAATCTCTTTCAAAGTATCAGGATTTCATACGGAAACTCGTCTGTTACAAGGGGATTTCATTTTTTAAAACTTATTTGAACTCCTGATTTTTGTGTGTTCAAAATGCACCATTCAAAGCCACCTCATCATTTTTCAATCCTTTCTGACTTCATTTGTTATTTTTCATGCATTTACTAATTATTTTGAGATATAAGACCCTAAAATTGAAAAGCATTTCAAATGAACTCCGAAAAGGTTGGAATTTGGCATGGTATCATCATTTCATCCACATAGCATGTGCAAGAAAGTTGAGAGGGTTACGGCAAAAACTGGATGCACTTCGTGTACAAAACGGACAATCTCTTGCGAAGTATCAAGATTTCATACGGAAACTCGTCTGTTAAAAAGGGATTTCATATTTTAAAACTTATTTGAACTCCTGACTTTTTGTGTGTTCAAAATGCACCATCCAAAGCCACATCATCATTTTTCAATCCTTTCTGACTTCATTTGTTATTTTTCATGCATTTACTAATTATTTTGAGCTATAAGACCGTAAAATTGAAAAGCATTTCAAATGAACTCTAAAAAGGTTGGAAGTTGGCATGGAATCATCATTTCATCCACATAGCATGTGCAAGAAAGTTGAGAGGGTTACGGCAGAAACTGGATGCACTTCGTGTACAAAACGGACAATCTCTTTCAATGTATCAGGATTTCATACGGAAACTCGTCTAGGGATTTCATTTTTTTAAACTTATTTGAACTCCTGACTTTTTGTGTGTTCAAAATGCACCATTCAAATCCACATCATTATTTTTCAATCCTTTCTGACTTCATCTGTTAATTTTCATGCATTTACTAATCATTTTGAGCTATAAGACCCTAAAATTGAAAAGCAT
The DNA here is from genome assembly GCF_018294505.1 of Triticum aestivum. Classification (NCBI taxonomy): domain Eukaryota; kingdom Viridiplantae; phylum Streptophyta; class Magnoliopsida; order Poales; family Poaceae; genus Triticum; species Triticum aestivum. The sequence goes on from NW_025228697.1 coordinate 9,851, forward strand.
TTCAAATGAACTCTGAAAAGGTTGGAAATTGGCATGGTATCATCATTTCAACCACATAGCATGTGCCGGAAAGTTGAGAGGGTTACGGCAAAAACTGGATGCACTTCGTGTACAAAACGGACAATCTCTTTCAAAGTATGAGGATTTCATACGGAAACTCGTCTGTTACAAAGGGATTTCATTTTTTAAAACTTATTTGAACTCCTGACTTTTTGTGTGTTCAAAATGCACCATTCAAAGCCACATCATCATTTTTCAATCCTTTCTGACTTCATTTGTTATTTTTCATGCATTTACTAATTATTTTGAGCTATAAGACCCTAAAATTGAAAAGCATTTAAAATGAACTCTGAAAATGTTGAAAGTTGGCATGGTATCATCATTTCATCCACATAGCATGTGCAAGAGAGTTGAGAGGGTTATGGCAAAAACTGGATGCACTTCGTGTACAAAACGGACAATCTCTTTCAAAGTATGAGGATTTCATACGGAAACTCGTCTGTTACAAAGGGATTTCATTTTTTAAAACTTATTTGAACTCCTGATTTTTGTGTGTTCAAAATGCACCATTCAAAGCCACATCATCATTTTTCAATCCTTTCTGACTTCATTTGTTATTTCTCATGCATTTACTAATTATTTTGAGATATAAGACCGTAAAATTGAAAAGCATTTCAAATGACCTCCGAAAAGGTTGGTAGTTGGCATGGTATCATCATTAAATCCACATAGCATGTGCAAGAAAGTTGAGAGTGTTACGGCAGAAACTGGATGCACTTCGTGTACAAAACGGACAATCTCTTGCGAAGTATCAAGATTTCATACGGAAACTCGTCTGTTACAAAGGGATTCCATTTTTTAAAACTTATTTGAACTCCTGACTTTTTGTGTGTTCAAAATGCACCATTCAAAGCCACATCATTATTTTTCAATCCTTTCTGACTTCATTTGTTATTTTTCATGCATTTACTAATCATTTTGAGCTATAAGACCCTAAAATTGAAAAGCATTTCAAATGAACTCTGAAAAGGTTGGAAATTGGCATGGTATCATCATTT
>NW_025228697.1:10918-12076 GCF_018294505.1 Triticum aestivum
TTCAAATGAACTCTGAAAAGGTTGGAAATTGGCATGGTATCAACATTTCAGCCACATAGCATGTGCCAGAAAGTTGAGAGGGTTACGGCAAAAACTGGATGCACTTCGTGTACAAAACGTACAATCTCTTTCAAAGTATGAGGATTTCATACGGAAACTCGTCTGTTACAAAGGGATTTCATTTTTTAAAACTTATTTGAACTCCTGACTTTTTGTGTGTTCAAAATGCACCATTCAAAGCCACATCATCATTTTTCAATCCTTTCTGACTTCATTTTTTATTTTTCATGCATTTACTAATTATTTTGAGCTATAAGACCCTAAAATTGAAAAGCATTTAAAATGAACTCTGAAAATGTTGAAAGTTGGCATGGTATCATCATTTCATCCATATAGCATGTGCAAAAGAGTTGAGAGGGTTACGGCAAAAACTGGATGCACTTCATGTACAAAACGTACCATCTCTTTCAAAGTATCATGATTTCATACGGAAACTCGTCTGTTACAAGGGGATTTCATTTTTTAAAACTTATTTGAACTCCTAATTTTTGTGTGTTCAAAATGCACCATTCAAAGCCACATCATCATTTTTCAATCCTTTCTGACTTCATTTGTTATTTCTCATGCATTTACTAATTATTTTGAGATATAAGACCGTAAAATTGAAAAGCATTTCAAATGAACTCCGAAAAGGTTGGAAGTTGGCATGGTATCATCATTTCATCCACATAGCATGTGCAAGAAAGTTGAGTGGGTTACGGCAAAAACTGGATGCACTTCGTGTACAATACGGACAATCTCTTGCGAAGTATCAAGATTTCATATGGAAACTCGTCTGTTAAAAAGGGATTTCATATTTTAAAACTTATTTGAACTCCTGACTTTTTGTGTGTTCAAAATGCACCATCCAAAGCCACATCATCATTTTTCAATCCTTTCTGACTTCATTTGTTATTTTTCATGCATTTACTAATTATTTTGAGCTATAAGACCGTAAAATTTAAAAGCATTTCAAATGAACTCTAAAAAGGTTGGAAGTTGGCATGGAATCATCATTTCATCCATATAGCATGTGCAAAAAGTTGAGAGGGTTACGGCAGAAACTGGATGCACTTCGTGTACAAAACGGACAATCTCTTTCAATGTATCAGGATTTCA
>NW_025228697.1:13660-14544 GCF_018294505.1 Triticum aestivum
AATCTCTTGCGAAGTATCAAGATTTCATACGGAAACTCGTCTGTTACAAAGGGATTTCATATTTTAAAACTTATTTGAGCTCCTGACTTTTTGTGTGTTCAAAATGCACCATCCAAAGCCACATCATCATTTTTCAATCCTTTCTGACTTCATTTGTTATTTTTCATGCATTTACTAATTATTTTGAGCTATAAGACCGTAAAATTGAAAAGCATTTCAAATGAACTCTAAAAAGGTTGGAAGTTGGCATGGAATCATCATTTCATCCACATAGCATGTGCAAGAAAGTTGAGAGGGTTACGGCAGAAACTGGATGCACTTCGTGTACAAAACGGACAATCTCTTTCAATGTATCAGGATTTCATACGGAAACTCGTCTATTACAAAGGGATTTCATTTTTTTAAACTTATTTGAACTCCTGACTTTTTGTGTGTTCAAAATGCACCATTCAAAGCCACATCATTATTTTTCAATCCTTTCTGACTTCATTTGTTATTTTTCATGCATTTACTAATCGTTTTGAGCTATAAGACCGTAAAATTGAAAAGCATTTCAAATGAACTCTGAAAAGGTTGGAAATTGGCATGGTATCATCATTTCAACCACATAGCATGTGCCAGAAAGTTGAGAGGGTTACGGCAAAAACTGGACGCACTTCGTGTACAAAACGGACAATGTCTTTCAAAGTATGAGGATTTCATACGGAAACTCGTCTGTTACAAAGGGATTTCATTTTTTAAAACTTATTTGAACTCCTGCCTTTTTGTGTGTTCAAAATGCACCATTCAAAGCCACATCATCATTTTTCTATCCTTTCTGACTTCATTTGTTAATTTTCATGCATTTACTAATTATTTTGAGCTATAAGACCCTAAAATTGAAA
>NW_025228697.1:14554-15155 GCF_018294505.1 Triticum aestivum
GATTTCATACGGAAACTCGTCTGTTAAAAAGGGATTTCATATTTTAAAACTTATTTGAACTCCTGACTTTTTGTGTGTTCAAAATGCACCATCCAAAGCCACATCATCATTTTTCAATCCTTTCTGACTTCATTTGTTATTTTTCATGCATCTACTAATTATTTTGAGCTATAAGACCCTAAAATTGAAAAGCATTTAAAATGAACTATGAAAATGTTGAAAGTTGGCATGGTATCATCATTTCATCCACATAGCATGTGCAAGAGAGTTGAGAGGGTTACGGCAAAAACTGGATGCACTTCGTGTACAAAACGTACAATCTCTTTCAAAGTATCAGGATTTCATACGGAAACTCGTCTGTTACAAGGGGATTTCATTTTTTAAAACTTACTTGAACTCCTGATTTTTGTGTGTTCAAAATGCACCATTCAAAGCCACCTCATCATTTTTCAATCCTTTCTGACTTCATTTGTTATTTTTCATGCATTTACTAATTATTTTGAGATATAAGACCCTAAAATTGAAAAGCATTTCAAATGAACTCCGAAAAGGTTGGAATTTGGCATGGTATCATCATTTCATCCACATAGCATGTGCAAGA
>NW_025228697.1:15165-18728 GCF_018294505.1 Triticum aestivum
GTACAAAACGTACAATCTCTTTCTAAGTATCAGGATTTCATACGGAAACTCGTCTGTTACAAGGGGATTTCATTTTTTAAAACTTACTTGAACTCCTGATTTTTGTGTGTTCAAAATGCACCATTCAAAGCCACATCATCATTTTTCAATCCTTTCTGACTTCATTTGTTATTTCTCATGCATTTACTAATTATTTTGAGATATAAGACCCTAAAATTGAAAAGCATTTCAAATGAACTCCGAAAAGGATGGAAGTTGGCATGGTATCATCATTAAATACACATAGCATGTGCAAGAAAGTTGAGAGGGTTACGGCAAAAACTGGATGCACTTCGTGTACAAAACGGACAATCTCTTGCGAAGTATCAAGATTTCATACGGAAACTCGTCTGTTACAAAGGGATTTCATATTTTAAAACTTATTTGAACTCCTGACTTTTTGTGTGTTCAAAATGCACCATCCAAAGCCACATCATCATTTTTCAAACCTTTCTGACTTCATTTGTTATTTTTCATGCATTTACTAATTATTTTGAGCTATAAGACCGTAAAATTGAAAAGCATTTCAAATGAACTCTAAAAAGGTTGGAAGTTGGCATGGAATCATCATTTCATCCACATAGCATGTGCAAGAAAGTTGAGAGGGTTACGGCAGAAACTGGATGCACTTCGTGTACAAAACGGACAATCTCTTTCAATGTATCAGGATTTCATACGGAAACTCGTCTATTACAAAGGGATTTCATTTTTTTAAGTTTCATTTTTTTAAACTTATTTGAACTCCTGACTTTTTGTGTGTTCAAAATGCACCATTCAAAGCCACATCATTATTTTTGAATCCTTTCTGACTTCATTTGTTATTTTTCATGCATTTACTAATCATTTTGAGCTATAAGACCCTAAAATTGAAAAGCATTTCAAATGAACTCTGAAAAGGTTGGAAATTGGCATGGTATCATCATTTCAACCACATAGCATGTGCCAGAAAGTTGAGAGGGTTACGGCAAAAACTGGATGCACTTCGTGTACAAAACGGACAATCTCTTTCAAAGTATGAGGATTTCATACGGAAACTCGTCTGTTACAAAGGGATTTCATTTTTTAAAACTTATTTGAACTCCTGCCTTTTTGTGTGTTCAAAATGCACCATTCAAAGCCACATCATCATTTTTCAATCCTTTGTGACTTCATTTGTTATTTTTCATGCATTTACTAATTATTTTGAGCTGTAAGACCCTAAAATTGAAAAGCATTTAAAATGAACTCTGAAAATGTTGAAAGTTGGCATGGTATCATCATTTCATCCACATAGCATGTGCAAGAGAGTTGAGAGGGTTACGGCAAAAACTGGATGCACTTCGTGTACAAAACGGACAATCTCTTGCGAAGTATCAAGATTTCATACGGAAACTCGTCTGTTACAAAGGGATTTCATATTTTAAAACTTATTTGAACTCCTGACTTTTTGTGTGTTCAAAATGCACCATCCAAAGCCACATCATCATTTTTCAATCCTTTCTGACTTCATTTGTTATTTTTCATGCATTTACTAATTATTTTGAGCTATAAGACCGTAAAATTGAAAAGCATTTCAAATGAACTCTAAAAAGGTTGGAAGTTGGCATGGAATCATCATTTCATCCACATAGCATGTGCAAGAAAGTTGAGAGGGTTACGGCAGAAACTGGATGCACTTCGTGTACAAAACGGACAATCTCTTTCAATGTATCAGGATTTCATACGGAAACTCGTCTATTACAAAGGGATTTCATTTTTTAAAACTTATTTGAACTCCTGACTTTTTGTGTGTTCAAAATGCACCATTCAAAGCCACATCATTATTTTTCAATCCTTTCTGACTTCATTTGTTATTTTTCATGCATTTACTAATCATTTTGAGCTATAAGACCCTAAAATTGAAAAGCATTTCAAATGAACTCTGAAAAGGTTGGAAATTGGCATGGTATCATCATTTCAACCACATAGCATGTGCCAGAAAGTTGAGAGGGTTACGGCAAAAACTGGATGCACTTCGTGTACAAAACGGACAATCTCTTTCAAAGTATGAGGATTTCATACGGAAACTCGTCTGTTACAAAGGGATTTCATTTTTTAAAACTTATTTGAACTCCTGACTTTTTGTGTGTTCAAAATGCACCATTCAAAGCCACATCATCATTTTTCAATCCTTTCTGACTTCATTTGTTATTTTCATGCATTTACTAATTATTTTGAGCTATAAGACCCTAAAAGTGAAAAGCATTTAAAATGAACTCTGAAAATGTTGAAAGTTGGCATGGTATCATCATTTCATCCACATAGCATGTGCAAGAGAGTTGAGAGGGTTACGGCAAAAACTGGATGCACTTCGTGTACAAAACGTACAATCTCTTTCAAAGTATCAGGATTTCATACGGAAACTCGTCTGTTACAAGGGGATTTCATTTTTTAAAACTTATTTGAACTCCTGATTTTTGTGTGTTCAAAATGCACCATTCAAAGCCACATCATCATTTTTCAATCCTTTCTGACATCATTTGTTATTTCTCATGCATTTACTAATTATTTTGAGATATAAGACCCTAAAATTGAAAAGCATTTCAAATGAACTCCGAAAAGGTTGGAAGTTGGCATGGTATCATCATTAAATCCACATAGCATGTGCAAGAAAGTTGAGAGGGTTACGGCAAAAACTGGATGCACTTCGTGTACAAAACGGACAATCTCTTGCGAAGTATCAGGATTTCATACGGAAACTCGTCTGTTAAAAAGGGATTTATATTTTAAAACTTATTTGAACTCCTGATTTTTGTGTGTTCAAAATGCACCATTCAAAGCCACATCATCATTTTTCAATCCTTTCTGACATCATTTGTTATTTCTCATGCATTTACTAATTATTTTGAGATATAAGACCCTAAAATTGAAAAGCATTTCAAATGAACTCCGAAAAGGTTGGAAGTTGGCATGGTATCATCATTAAATCCACATAGCATGTGCAAGAAAGTTGAGAGGGTTACGGCAAAAACTGGATGCACTTCGTGTACAAAACGGACAATCTCTTTCAAAGTATGAGGATTTCATACGGAAACTCGTCTGTTACAAAGGGATTTCATTTTTTAAAACTTATTTGAACTCCTAACTTTTTGTGTGTTCAAAATGCACCATTCAAAGCCACATCATTATTTTTCAATCCTTTCTGACTTCATTTGTTATTTTTCATGCATTTACTAATCATTTTGAGCTATAAGACCCTAAAATTGAAAAGCATTTCAAATGAACTCTGAAAAGGATGGAAATTGGCATGGTATCATCATTTCAACCACATAGCATGTGCCAGAAAGTTGAGAGGGTTACGGCAAAAACTGGATGCACGTCGTGTACAAAACGGACAATCTCTTTCAAAGTATGAGGATTTCATACGGAAACTCGTCTGTTCAAAAGGGATTTCATTTTTTAAAACTTATTTGAACTCCTGACTTTTTGTGTGTTCAAAATGCTCCATTCAAAGCCACATCATCATTTTTCAATCCTTTCTGACTTCATTTGTTATTTTTCATGCA
>NW_025228697.1:21051-23766 GCF_018294505.1 Triticum aestivum
AGGGTTACGGCAAAAACTGGATGCACTTTGTGTACAAAACGGACAATCTCTTTCAAAGTATGAGGATTTCATACGGAAACTCGTCTGTTACAAAGGGATTTCATTTTTTTAAACTTATTTGAACTCCTAACTTTTTGTGTGTTCAAAATGCACCATTCAAAGCCACATCATCATTTTTCAATCCTTTCTGACTTCATTTGTTATTTTTCATGCATTTACTAATTATTTTGAGCTATAAGACCGTAAAATTGAAAAGCATTTCAAATGAACTCTAAAAAGGTTGGAAGTTGGCATGGAATCATCATTTCATCCACATAGCATGTGCAAGAAAGTTGAGAGGGTTACGGCAGAAACTGGATGCACTTCGTGTACAAAACGGACAATCTCTTTCAATGTATCAGGATTTCATACGGAAACTCGTCTATTACAAAGGGATTTCGATTTTTTAAGTTTCATTTTTTAAAACTTATTTGAACTCCTGACTTTTTGTGTGTTCAAAATGCACCATTCAAAGCCACATCATTATTTTTCAATCCTTTCTGACTTCATTTGTAATTTTTCATGCATTTACTAATCATTTTGAGCTATAAGACCCTAAAATTGAAAAGCATTTCAAATGAACTCTGAAAAGGTTGGAAATTGGCATGGTATCATCATTTCAACCACATAGCATGTGCCAGAAAGTTGAGAGGGTTACGGCAAAAACTGGATGCACTTCGTGTACAAAACGGACAATCTCTTTCAAAGTATGAGGATTTCATACGGAAACTCGTCTGTTACAAAGGGATTTCATTTTTTAAAACTTATTTGAACTCCTGCCTTTTTGTGTGTTCAAAATGCACCATTCAAAGCCACATCATCATTTTTCAATCCTTTCTAACTTCATTTGTTATTTTTCATGCATTTACTAATTATTTTGAGCTGTAAGACCCTAAAATTGAAAAGCATTTAAAATGAACTCTGAAAATGTTGAAAGTTGGCATGGTATCATAATTTCATCCACATAGCATGTGCAAGAGAGTTGAGAGGGTTACGGCAAAAACTGGATGCACTTCGTGTATAAAACGGACAATCTCTTGCGAAGTATCAAGATTTCATACGGAAACTCGTCTGTTACAAAGGGATTTCATATTTTAAAACTTATTTGAACTCCTGACTTTTTGTGTGTTCAAAATGCACCATTCAAAGCCACATCATTATTTTTCAATCCTTTCTGACTTCATTTGTTATTTTTCATGCATTTACTAATCATTTTGAGCTATAAGACCCTAAAATTGAAAAGCATTTCAAATGAACTCTGAAAAGGTTGGAAATTGGCATGGTATCATCATTTCAACCACATAGCATGTGCCAGAAAGTTGAGAGGGTTACGGCAAAAACTGGATGCACTTCGTGTACAAAACGGACAATCTCTTTCAAAGTATGAGGATTTCATACGGAAACTCGTCTGTTACAAAGGGATTTCATTTTTTAAAACTTATTTGAACTCCTGCCTTTTTGTGTGTTCAAAATGCACCATTCAAAGCCACATCATCATTTTTCAATCCTTTGTGACTTCATTTGTTATTTTTCATGCATTTACTAATTATTTTGAGCTGTAAGACCCTAAAATTGAAAAGCATTTAAAATGAACTCTGAAAATGTTGAAAGTTGGCATGGTATCATCATTTCATCCACATAGCATGTGCAAGAGAGTTGAGAGGGTTACGGCAAAAACTGGATGCACTTCGTGTACAAAACGGACAATCTCTTGCGAAGTATCAAGATTTCATACGGAAACTCGTCTGTTACAAAGGGATTTCATATTTTAAAACTTATTTGAACTCCTGACTTTTTGTGTGTTCAAAATGCACCATCCAAAGCCACATCATCATTTTTCAATCCTTTCTGACTTCATTTGTTATTTTTCATGCATTTACTAATTATTTTGAGCTATAAGACCGTAAAATTGAAAAGCATTTCAAATGAACTCTAAAAAGGTTGGAAGTTGGCATGGAATCATCATTTCATCCACATAGCATGTGCAAGAAAGTTGAGAGGGTTACGGCAGAAACTGGATGCACTTCGTGTACAAAACGGACAATCTCTTTCAATGTATCAGGATTTCATACGGAAACTCGTCTATTACAAAGGGATTTCATTTTTTTAAGTTTCATTTTTTAAAACTTATTTGAACTCCTGACTTTTTGTGTGTTCAAAATGCACCATTCAAAGCCACATCATTATTTTTCAATCCTTTCTGACTTCATTTGTAATTTTTCATGCATTTTCTAATCATTTTGAGCTATAAGACCCTAAAATTGAAAAGCATTTCAAATGAACTCTGAAAAGGTTGGAAATTGGCATGGTATCATCATTTCAACCACATAGCATGTGCCAGAAAGTTGAGAGGGTTACGGCAAAAACTGGATGCACTTCGTGTACAAAACGGACAATCTCTTTCAAAGTATGAGGATTTCATACGGAAACTCGTCTGTTACAAAGGGATTTCATTTTTTAAAACTTATTTGAACTCCTGCCTTTTTGTGTGTTCAAAATGCACCATTCAAAGCCACATCATCATTTTTCAATCCTTTCTAACTTCATTTGTTATTTTTCATGCATTTACTAATTATTTTGAGCTGTAAGACCCTAAAATTGAAAAGCATTTAAAATGAACTCTGAAAATGTTGAAAGTTGGCATGGTATCATCATTTCATCCACATAGCATGTGCA
>NW_025228697.1:27610-29257 GCF_018294505.1 Triticum aestivum
TTTCATCCACATAGCATGTGCAAGAGAGTTGAGAGGGTTACGGCAAAAACTGGATGCACTTCGTGTACAAAACGGACAATCTCTTGCGAAGTATCAAGATTTCATACGGAAACTCGTCTGTTACAAAGGGATTTCATATTTTAAAACTTAATTGAACTCCTGACTTTTTGTGTGTTCAAAATGCACCATCCAAAGCCACATCATCATTTTTTAATCCTTTCTGACTTCATTTGTTATTTTTCATGCATTTACTAATTATTTTGAGCTATAAGACCGTAAAATTGAAAAGCATTTCAAATGAACTCTAAAAAGGTTGGAAGTTGGCATGGAATCATCATTTCATCCACATAGCATGTGCAAGAAAGTTGAGAGGGTTACGGCAGAAACTGGATGCACTTCCTGTACAAAACGGACAATCTCTTTCAATGTATCAGGATTTCATACGGAACTCGTCTATTACAAAGGGATTTCATTTTTTAAAACTTATTTGAACTCCTGACTTTTTGTGTGTTCAAAATGCACCATTCAAAGCCACATCATTATTTTTCAATCCTTTCTGACTTCATTTGTTATTTTTCATGCATTTACTAATCATTTTGAGCTATAAGACCCTAAAATTGAAAAGCATTTCAAATGAACTCTGAAAAGGTTGGAAATTGGCATGGTATCATCATTTCAACCACATAGCATGTGCCAGAAAGTTGAGAGGTTTACGGCAAAAACTGGATGCACTTCGTGTACAAAACGGACAATCTCTTTCAAAGTATGAGGATTTCATACGGAAACTCGTCTGTTACAAAGGGATTTCATTTTTTAAAACTTATTTGAACTCCTGACTTTTTGTGTGTTCAAAATGCACCATTCAAAGCCACATCATCATTTTTCAATCCTTTCTGACTTCATTTGTTATTTTTCATGCATTTACTAATTATTTTTGAGCTATAAGACCCTAAAATTGAAAAGCATTTAAAATGAACTCTGAAAATGTTGAAAGTTGGCATGGTATCATCATTTCATCCACATAGCATGTGCAAGAGAGTTGAGAGGGTTACGGCAAAAACTGGATGCACTTCGTGTACAAAACTGACAATCTCTTGCGAAGTATCAAGATTTCATACGGAAACTCGTCTGTTACAAAGGGATTTCATATTTTAAAACTTAATTGAACTCCTGACTTTTTGTGTGTTCAAAATGCACCATCCAAAGCCACATCATCATTTTTTAATCCTTTCTGACTTCATGTGTTATTTTTCATGCATTTACTAATTATTTTGAGCTATAAGACCGTAAAATAGAAAAGCATTTCAAATAAACTCTAAAAAGGTTGGAAGTTGGCATGGAATCATCATTTCATCCACATAGCATGTGCAAGAAAGTTGAGAGGGTTACGGCAGAAACTGGATGCACTTCCTGTACAAAACGGACAATCTCTTTCAATGTATCAGGATTTCATACGGAAACTCGTCTATTACAAAGGGATTTCATTTTTTAAAACTTATTTGAACTCCTGACTTTTTGTGTGTTCAAAATGCACCATTCAAAGCCACATCATTATTTTTCAATCCTTTCTGACTTCATTTGTTATTTTTCATGCATTTACTAATCATTTTGAGCTATAAGACCCTAAAATTGAAAAGCATTTCAAAT
>NW_025228697.1:35844-40690 GCF_018294505.1 Triticum aestivum
GAAAAGCATTTAAAATGAACTCTGAAAATGTTGAAAGTTGGCATGGTATCATCATTTCATCCACATAGCATGTGCAAGAGAATTGAGAGGGTTACGGCAAAAACTGGATGCACTTCGTGTACAAAACGTACAATCTCTTTCAAAGTATCAGGATTTCATACGGAAACTCGTCTATTACAAGGGGATTTCATTTTTTAAAACTTATTTGAACTGCTGATTTTTGTGTGTTCAAAATGCACCATTCAAAGCCACATCATCATTTTTCAATCCTTTCTGACTTCATTTGTTATTTCTCATGCATTTACTAATTATTTTGAGATATAAGACCCTAAAATTGAAAAGCATTTCAAATGAACTCCGAAAAGGTTGGAAGTTGGCATGGTATCATCATTAAATCCACATAGCATGTGCAAGAAAGTTGAGAGGGTTACGGCAAAAACTGGATGCACTTCGTGTACAAAACGGACAATCTCTTGCGAAGTATCAAGATTTCATACGGAAAATCGTCTGTTACAAAGGGATTTCATATTTTAAAACTTATTTGAACTCCTGACTTTTTGTGTGTTCAAAATGCACCATCCAAAGCCACATCATCATTTTTCAATCCTTTCTGACTTCATTTGTTATTTTTCATGCATTTACTAATTATTTTGAGCTATAAGACCGTAAAATTGAAAAGCATTTCAAATGAACTCTAAAAAGGTTGGAAGTTGGCATGGAATCATCATTTCATCCACATAGCATGTGCAAGAATGTTGAGAGGGTTACGGCGGAAACTGGATGCTCTTCGTGTACAAAACGGACAATCTCTTTCAATGTATCAGGATTTCATACGGAAACTCGTCTATTACAAAGGGATTTCATATTTTAAAACTTATTTGAACTCTTGACTTTTTGTGTGTTCAAAATGCACCATTCAAAGCCACATCATCATTTTTCAATCCTTTCTGACTTCATTTGTTATTTTTCATACATTTAGTAATCATTTTGAGCTATAGGACCCTAAAATTGAAAAGCATTTCAAATGAACTCTGAAAAGGTTGGAAGTTTGCATGGCATCATCATTTCATCCACATAGCATGTGCCAGAAAGTTGAGAGGGTTACGGCAAAAACTGGATGCACTTCGCGTGCAAAACGGACAATCTCTTTCAAAGTATGAGGATTTCATACGGAAACTCGTCTGTTACAAAGGGATTTCATCTTTTTAAACTTATTTGAACTCCTGACTTTTTGTGTGTTCAAAATGCACCATTCAAAGCCACATCATTATTTTTCAATCCTTTCTGACTTCATTTGTTATTTTTCATGCATTTACTAATCATTTTGAGCTATAAGACCCTAAAATTGAAAAGCATTTCAAATGAACTCTGAAAAGGTTGCAAATTGGCATGGTATCATCATTTCAACCACATAGCATGTGCCAGATAGTTGAGAGGGTTACGGCAAAAACTGGATGCACTTCGTGTACAAAACGGACAATCTCTTTCAAAGTATGAGGATTTCATACGGAAACTCGTCTGTTACAAAGGGATTTCATTTTTTTAAAACTTATTTGAACTCCTGACTTTTTGTGTGTTCAAAATGCACCATTCAAAGCCACATCATCATTTTTCAATCCTTTCTGACTTCATTTGTTATTTTTCATGCATTTACTAATTATTTTGAGCTATAAGACCCTAAAATTGAAAAGCATTTAAAATGAACTCTGAAAATGTTGAAAGTTTGCATGGTATCATCATTTCATCCACATAGCATGTGCAAGAGAGTTGAGAGGGTTACGGCAAAAACTGGATGCACTTCGTGTACAAAACGTACAATCTCTTTCAAAGTATCAGGATTTCATACGGAAACTCGTCTGTTACAAGGGGATTTCATTTTTTAAAACTTATTTGAACTCCTGATTTTTGTGTGTTCAAAATGCACCATCCAAAGCCACATCATCATTTTTCAATCCTTTCTGACTTCATTTGTTATTTCTCATGCATTTACTAATTATTTTGAGATATAAGACCCTAAAATTGAAAAGCATTTCAAATGAACTCCGAAAAGGTTGGAAGTTGGCATGGTATCATCATTTCATCCACATAGCATGTGCAAGAAAGTTGAGAGGGTTACGGCAAAAACTGGATGCACTTCGTGTACAAAACGGACAATCTCTTGCGAAGTATCAAGATTTCATACGGAAACTCGTCTGTTAAAAAGGGATTTCATATTTTAAAACTTATTTGAACTCCTGACTTTTTGTGTGTTCAAAATGCACCATCCAAAGCCACATCATCATTTTTCAATCCTTTCTGACTTCATTTGTTATTTTTCATGCATTTACTAATTATTTTGAGCTATAAGACCGTAAAATTGAAAAGCATTTCAAATGAACTCTAAAAAGGTTGGAAGTTGGCATGGAATCATCATTTCATCCACATAGCATGTGCAAGAAAGTTGAGAGGGTTACGGCAGAAACTGGATGCACTTCGTGTACAAAACGGACAATCTCTTTCAATGTATCAGGATTTCATACGGAAACTCGTCTATTACAAAGGGATTTCATATTTTAAAACTTATTTGAACTCCTGACTTTTTGTGTGTTCAAAATGCACCATTCAAAGCCACATCATTATTTTTCAATCCTTTCTGACTTCATTTGTTATTTTTCATGCATTTACTAATCATTTTGAGCTATAAGACCCTAAAATCGAAAAGCATTTCAAATGAACTCTGCAAAGGTTGGAAATTGGCATGGTATCATCATTTAAACCACATAGCATGTGCCAGAAAGTTGAGAGGGTTACGGCAAAAACTGGATGCACTTCGTGTACAAAACGGACAATCTCTTTCAAAGTATGAGGATTTCATACGGAAACTCGTCTGTTACAAAGGGATTTCATTTTTTAAAACTTATTTGAACTCCTGCCTTTTTGTGTGTTCAAAATGCACCATTCAAAGCCACATCATCATTTTTCAATCCTTTCTGACTTCATTTGTTATTTTTCATGCATTTACTAATTATTTTGAGCTGTAAGACCCTAAAATTGAAAAGCATTTAAAATGAACTCTGAAAATGTTGAAAGTTGGCATGGTATCATCATTTCATCCACATAGCATGTGCAAGAGAGTTGAGAGGGTTACGGCAAAAACTGGATGCACTTCGTGTACAAAACGGACAATCTCTTGCGAAGTATCAAGATTTCATACGGAAACTCGTCTGTTACAAAGGGATTTCATATTTTAAAACTTAATTGAACTCCTGACTTTTTGTGTGTTCAAAATGCACCATCCAAAGCCACATCATCATTTTTTAATCCTTTCTGACTTCATTTGTTATTTTTCATGCATTTACTAATTATTTTGAGCTATAAGACCGTAAAATTGAAAAGCATTTCAAATGAACTCTAAAAAGGTTGGAAGTTGGCATGGAATCATCATTTCATCCACATAGCATGTGCAAGAAAGTTGAGAGGGTTACGGCAGAAACTGGATGCACTTCCTGTACAAAACGGACAATCTCTTTCAATGTATCAGGATTTCATACGAAAACTCGTCTATTACAAAGGGATTTCATTTTTTTAAGTTTCATTTTTTTAAACTTATTTGAACTCCTGACTTTTTGTGTGTTCAAAATGCACCATTCAAAGCCACATCATTATTTTTCAATCCTTTCTGACTTCATTTGTTATTTTTCATGCATTTACTAATCATTTTGAGCTATAAGACCCTAAAATTGAAAAGCATTTCAAATGAACTCTGAAAAGGTTGGAAATTGGCATGGTATCATCATTTCAACCACATAGCATGTGCCAGAAAGTTGAGAGGGTTACGGCAAAAACTGGATGCACTTCGTGTACAAAACGGACAATCTCTTTCAAAGTATGAGGATTTCATACGGAAACTCGTCTGTTACAAAGGGATTTCATTTTTTTAAAACTTATTTGAACTCCTGACTTTTTGTGTGTTCAAAATGCACCATTCAAAGCCACATCATCATTTTTCAATCCTTTCTGACTTCATTTGTTATTTTTCATGCATTTACTAATTATTTTGAGCTATAAGACCCTAAAATTGAAAAGCATTTAAAATGAACTCTGAAAATGTTGAAAGTTGGCATGGTATCATCATTTCATCCACATAGCATGTGCAAGAGAGTTGAGAGGGTTACGGCAAAAACTGGATGCACTTCGTGTACAAAACGGACAATCTCTTGCGAAGTATCAAGATTTCATACGGAAACTCGTCTGTTACAAAGGGATTTCATATTTTAAAACTTAATTGAACTCCTGACTTTTTGTGTGCTCAAAATGCACCATCCAAAGCCACATCATCATTTTTTAATCCTTTCTGACTTCATGTGTTATTTTTCATGCATTTACTAATTATTTTGAGCTATAAGACCGTAAAATTGAAAAGCATTTCAAATGAACTCTAAAAAGGTTGGAAGTTGGCATGGAGATTTCATCCACATAGCATGTGCAAGAAAGTTGAGAGGGTTACGGCAGAAACTGGATGCACTTCCTGTACAAAACGGACAATCTCTTTCAATGTATCAGGATTTCATACGGAAACTCGTCTATTACAAAGGGATTTCATTTTTTAAAACTTATTTGAACTCCTGACTTTTTGTGTGTTCAAAATGCACCATTCAAAGCCACATCATTATTTTTCAATCCTTTCTGACTTCATTTGTTATTTTTCATGCATTTACTAATCATTTTGAGCTATAAGACCCTAAAATTGAAAAGCATTTCAAATGAACTCTGAAAAGGTTGGAAATTGGCATGGTATCATCATTTCAACCACATAGCATGTGCCAGAAAGTTGAGAGGGTTACGGCAAAAACTGGATGCACTTCGT
>NW_025228698.1:0-831 GCF_018294505.1 Triticum aestivum
TGATGTCAGAACATGTTGGAAATTGATGACGTCGCTTTGAATGCTGCATACTGAACACAAAAGAAGTCCGGAGTTCAAATAAGTTATTAAAAACATTGAAGTGGTCTTGTAACAGATGAGTTCTTGTCCGAAACCCTGATACTGCGAAAGAGTTTGTCCAGTTTGTACACGAAGTGCGTCCAGTTTTTGCCGTGACCCTCTCTACTCTTTCATGCATGCTATGCGGGTGATATGATGATACCATGCCAAGTTTCAACATTTTCAGGATTCATTTTGTAGTGATTTTCAATATCACGGTCATTTAGCTCTCTAAACAATTAGGTAAATGACCGAAAAACAACAAATGATGCAGAACATGTTGGAAATTGAGGACGTCGCTTTGAGTGCTGCATACTGCACTAAAAAGAGGTCCGGAGTTCAAATAAGTTATAAAAAACATTGAAGTGTCGTGTAACAGATGAGTTCTCGTCCGAAACCCTGATACTCCGAAAGAGTTTGTCCAGTTTGTACACGAAGTGCGTCCAGTTTTTGCCATGACCCTTTCTACTCTTTTGCGCATGCTATGCGGGTGATATGATGATACCATGCCAAGTTTCAACATTTTCAGGATTTATTCTGTAGTGATTTTCAATTTCACGGTCATTTAGCTCTCTAAACAATTAGGTAAATGACCGAAAAACAACAAATGATGTCAGAACATGTTGGGAATTGATGACGTTGCTTTGAATGATGCATACTGAACACCAAAGAAGTCCGGAGTTCAAATAAGTTATTAAAAACATTGAAGTGGCCGTGTAACAGATGAGTTCTTGTCCGAAACCCTGATACTCC
>NW_025228698.1:901-1461 GCF_018294505.1 Triticum aestivum
CCAATTTGTACATGAAGTGCGTCCAGTTTTTGCCGTGACCCTCTCTACTCTTTCGCGCGTGCTATGCGGGTGATATGTTGATACCATGCCAAGTTTCAACATTTTCAGGATTCATTTTGTAGTGATTTTCAATTTCACGGTCATTTAGCTCTCTAAACAATTAGGTAAACGACCAAAAAACAACAAATGATGTCAGAACATGTTGGAAATTGATGACGTCGCTTTGAATGCTACATACTGAACACAAAAGAAGTCCGGAGTTCAGATAAGTTATTAAAAGAATTGAAGTGGCCTTGTAACAGATCAGTTCTCGTCCGGAACCCTGATACTCCGAATGAGTTTGTCCAGTTTGTACACGAAGTGCGTCCAGTTTTTGCCGTGACCCTCTCTACTCTTTCGCGCATGCTATGCGGGTGATATGATGATACCATGCCAAGTTTCAACATTTTCAGGATTCATTTGGTAGTGATTTTCAATTTCACGGTCATTTAGCTCTCTAAACAATTAGGTAAATGACCGAAAAACAACAAATGATGTCAGAACATGTTGGAAATTGATGA
>NW_025228698.1:1475-2477 GCF_018294505.1 Triticum aestivum
CACGAAGTGCGTCCAGTTTTTGCCATGACCCTCTCTACTCTTTCGCGCATTGTATGCGGGTGATATGACGATACCATGCCTAGTTTCAACATTTTCAGGATTCATTTTGTAGTGATTTTCAATTTCACGGCCATTTAGCTCTCTAAACAATTAGGTAATGACCGAAAAACAACAAATGATGTCAGAACATGTTGGAAATTGATGACGTCGCTTTGAATGCTGCATACTGAACACAAAAGAAGTCCGGAGTTCAAATAAGTTATTAAAAACATTGAAGTGGCCGCGTAACAGATGAGTTCTCGTCCGAAACCCTGATACTCCGAAAGAGTTTGTCCAGTTTGTACACGAAGTGCACCCAGTTTTTGCCGTGACCCTCTCTACCCTTTTGCGCATGCTATGCGGGTGATATGATGATACCATGTCATGTTTCAACATTTTCAGGATTCATTTTGTAGTGATTTTCAATTTCACGGTCATTTAGCTCTCTAAACAATTAGGTAAATGACCGAAAAACAACAATTGATGTCAGAACATGTCACATCCCTAGCTTCTGGCATTGCTCTAGGTTAGCTTCATGTGTGCATCATGTCTATATTTTTGAAATTTGAATTGAGGAATTTTCAAAAGCCTCAGGAAACCTCTGAAAATAACCAACAATTAAATCTTCTCAAATGTGTCCAAGAAAATGTTCCTGTTACTCCATAAAAATATTGGTAAGAGGTAAAATTTAAACCAATATTTTTGGAGTCACAGAGATAATTATTTTGGCCATTTGAATTAATCCAATAACTACTTGCTTTGGATTTATATTTAATATATATTAAATATGACTCCAATAA
This sequence comes from Triticum aestivum, assembly GCF_018294505.1. Taxonomy (NCBI): domain Eukaryota; kingdom Viridiplantae; phylum Streptophyta; class Magnoliopsida; order Poales; family Poaceae; genus Triticum; species Triticum aestivum. The sequence goes on from NW_025228698.1 coordinate 2,315, forward strand.
TTCTGGAAGTTTGTGAGTGGCATTGTATATATTTTAGCAAGCCACATAAAAATCTACAGAATTTATTTAAATGATTTAGTTGTTAAACTAAATCAAAACAAACAGAACAAAAATAGAAAATAGTAAATAAAAGCAGAGAGAGAGTTTTACCTCAGCTTACCTC
>NW_025228698.1:7415-8446 GCF_018294505.1 Triticum aestivum
CTTTCAACATTTTCAGAGTTCATTTTGTAGTGATTTTCAATTTCACGGTCATTTAGCTCTCTAAAAAATTAGGTAAATGACCGAAAAACAACAAATGATGTCAGAACATGTTGGAAATTGATGACGTCGCTTTGAATGCTGCATACTGAACACAAAATAAGTCCGGAGTTCAAATAAGTTTAAAAAACATTGAAGTGCCCGTGTAACAGATGAGTTCTCATCCGAAACACTGATACTCCGAAAGGGTTTGTACAATTTGTACACGAAGTGCGTCCAGTTTTTGCCGTGACCCTCTCTACTCTTTCCCACATGCTATGCTGGTGAAATGATGATACCATGCCAACTTTCAACATTTTCAGTGTTCATTTTCTAGTGATTTTCAGTTTCACGGTCATTTAGCTCTCTAAACAATTAGGTAAATGACCGAAAAACAACAAATGATGTCAGAACATGTTGGGAATTGATGACGTTACTTTGAATGCTGCATACTGAACACAAAAGAAGTCTGGAGTTCAAATAAGTTTAAAAAGCATTGAAGTGCCCGTGTAACAGATGAGTTCTCGTCCGAAACCCTGATACTCCGAAAGAGTTTGTCCAGTTTGTACATGAAGTGCGTCTAGTTTTTGCTGTGACCCTCTCTACTCTTTTGCACATGCTATGCGGGTTAAATGATGATACCATGCCAAGTTTCAACATTTTCAGAGTTCATTTTGTAGTGATTTTCAATTTGACGGTCATTTAGCTCTCTAAACAATTAGGTAAATGACCGAAAAACAACAAATGATGTCAGAACATGTTGGAAATTGATGACGTCGCTTTGAATGCTGCATACTGAACACAAAATAAGTCCGGAGTTCAAATAAGTTTAAAAAACATTGAAGTGCCCGTGTAACAGATGAATTCTCATCCGAAACCCTGATAGTCCAGAAGGGTTTGTACAGTTTGTAAACGAAGTGCGTCCAGTTTTTGCCGTGACCCTCTCTACTCTTTCGCACATGCTATGCTGGTGAAATGATGATACCATGCCAACT
>NW_025228698.1:8940-9639 GCF_018294505.1 Triticum aestivum
CAATTAGGTAAATGACCGAAAAACAACAAATGATGTCAGAACATGTAGGAAATTGATGACGTCGCTTTGAATGCTGCATACTAAACACAAAATAAGTCCGGAGTTCAAATAAGTTTAAAAAACATTGAAGTGCCCGTGTAACAGATGAGTTCTCATCCGAAACCCTGATACTCCGAAAGGGTTTGTACTGTTTGTACACGAAGTGCATCCAGTTTTTGCCGTGACTCTCTCTACTCTTTCGCACATGCTATGCTGGTGAAATGATGATACCATGCCAACTTTCAACATTTTCAGAGTTCATTTTGTAGTGATTTTCAATTTCATGGTCATTTAGCTCTCTAAACAATTAGGTAAATGACCGAAAAACAACAAATGATGTCAGAACATATTGGAAATTGATGACGTAGCTTTGAATGCTGCATACTGAACACAAAAGAAGTCTGGAGTTCAAATAAGTTTAAAAAACATTGAAGTGCCCGTGTAACAGATGAGTTCTCGTCCGAAACCCTGATACTCCGAAAGAGTTTGTACAGTTTGTACACGAAGTGCGTCCAGTTTTTGCCGTGACCCTCTCTACTCTTTCGCACATGCTATGCTGGTGAAATGATGATACCATGCCAAGTTTCAACATTTTCAGAGTTCATTTTGTAGTGATTTTCAATTTCACGGTCATTTAGCTCTCTAAACAATTAGGTAAAT
>NW_025228698.1:12990-13360 GCF_018294505.1 Triticum aestivum
ATGTCAGAACATGTTGGAAATTGATGACGTCGCTTTGAATACAGCATACTGAACACGAAAGAAGTCCGGAGTTCAAATAAGTTTAAAAAACATTGAAGTTCCCGTGTAACAGATGAGTTCTCGTCCGAAACCCTGATACTCCGAAAGAGTTTGTCCAGTTTGTACACGAAGTGCGTACAGTTTTTGCCGTGACCCACTCTACTCTTTCGCACATGCTATGCTAGTGAAATGATGATACCATGCCAACTTTCAACATTTTCAGAGTTCATTTTGTAGTGATTTTCAATTTCACGGTCATTTAGCTCTCTAAACAATTAGGTAAATGACCGAAAAACAACAAATGATGTCAGAACATGTTGGAAATTGATGA
>NW_025228698.1:13978-15152 GCF_018294505.1 Triticum aestivum
AAGAGTTTGTACAGTTTGTACACGAAGTGCGTCCAGTTTTTGCCGTGACCCTCTCTACTCTTTCGCACATGCTATGCTGGTGAAATGATGATACCATGCCAACTTTCAACATTTTCAGAGTTCATTTTGTAGTGATTTTCAATTTCACGGTCATGTAGCTCTCTAAACAATTAGGTAAATGACCGAAAAACAACAAATGATGTCAGAACATGTTGGAAATTGATGACGTCGCTTTGAATACTGCATACTGAACACGAAAGAAGTCTGGAGTTCAAATAAGTTTAAAAACATTGAAGTGCCTGTGTAACAGATGAGTTCTCGTCCGAAACCCTGATACTCCGAAAGAGTTTGTCCAGTTTGTACACGAAGTACGTCCAGTTTTTGCCGTGACCCACTCTACTCTTTCGCACATGCTATGCTGGTGAAATGATGATACCATGCCAACTTTCAACATTTCCAGAGTTCATTTTGTAGTGATTTTCAATTTCACGGTCATTTAGCTCTCTAAACAATTAGGTAAATGACCGAAAAACAACAAATGATGCCAGAACATGTTGGAAATTGATGACGTCGCTTTGAATGCTGCATACTGAACACAAAATAAGTCCGGAGTTCAAATAAGTTTAAAAAACATTGAAGTGCCCGTGTAACAGATGAGTTCTCATCCGAAACCCTGATACTCCGAAAGAGTTTGTCCAGTTTGTACACGAAGTGCGTCTAGTTTTTGCCATGACCCTCTCTACTCTTTCGCACATGCTATGCGGGTTAAATGATGATACCATGCCAACTTTCAACATTTTCAGAGTTCATTTTTAGTGCTTTTCAATTTCAATGTCATTTAGCTCTCTAAACAATTAGGTAAATGACCGAAAAACAACAAATGATGTCAGAACGTGTTGGAAATTGATGACGTCACTTTGAATGCTGCATACTGAACACCAAATAAGTCCGGAGTTCAAATAAGTTTAAAAAACATTGAAGTGCCCGTGTAACAGATGAGTTCTCGTCCGAAACCCTGATACTCCGAAAGAGTTTGTACAGTTTGTACACGAAGTGCGTCCAGTTTTTGCCGTGACCCTCTCTACTCTTTCGCACATGCTATGCGGGTTAAATGATGATACCATGCCAACTTTCAACATTTTCAGAGTTCATTTTGTAGTGATTTTCAATTTCA
>NW_025228698.1:16601-17571 GCF_018294505.1 Triticum aestivum
CATACTGAACACGAAAGAAGTCTGGAGTCCAAATAAGTTTAAAAAACATTGAAGTGCCCGTGTAACAGATGAATTCTCGTCCGAAACCCTGATACTCCGAAAGAGTTTGTACAATTTGTACACGAAGTGCGTCCAGTTTTTGCCGTGACCCTCTCTACTCTTTCGCACATGCTATGCGGGTTAAATGATGATACCATGCCAAGTTTCAACATTTTCAGAGTTCATTTTGTAGTGATTTTCAATTTCACGGTCATTTAGCTCTCTAAACAATTAGGTAAATGACCGAAAAACAACAAATGATGCCAGAACATGTTGGAAATTGATGACGTTGCTTTGAATGCTGCATACTGAACACAAAATAAGTCCAGAGTTCAAATAAGTTTAAAAAACATTGAAGTGCCCGTGTAACAGATGAGTTCTCATCCGAAACCCTGATACTCCGAAAGGGTTTGTACTGTTTGTACAGGAAGTGCGTCCAGTTTTTGCCGTGACCCTCTCTACTCTTTCGCACATGCTATGCTGGTGAAATGATGATACCATGCCAACTTTCAACATTTTCAGGGTTCATTTTGTAGTGATTTTCAATTTCACGGTCATTTAGCTCTCTAAACAATTAGGTAAATGACCGAAAAACAACAAATGATGTCAAAACATGTTGGAAATTGATGACGTTGCTTTGAATGCTGCATACTGAACACAAAAGAAGTCCGGAGTTCAAATAAGTTTAAAAAGCATTGAATTGCCCGTGTAACAGATGAGTTCTCGTCCGAAACCCTGATACTCCGAAAGAGTTTGTCCAGTTTGTACACGAAGTGCGTCTAGTTTTTGCCGTGACCCTCTCTACTCTTTCGCACATGCTATGTGGGTTAAATGATGATACCATGCCAAGTTTCAACATTTTCAGAGTTCATTTTGTAGTGATTTTCAATTTCACGGTCATTTAGCTCTCTAAACAATTAGGTAATTGACC
>NW_025228698.1:17925-18697 GCF_018294505.1 Triticum aestivum
TTTCGCACATGCTATGCTAGTGAAATGATGATACCATGCCAACTTTCAACATTTTCAGAGTTCATTTTGTAGTGATTTTCAATTTCACGGTCATTTAGCTCTCTAAACAATTAGGTAAATGACCGAAAAACAACAAATGATGCCAGAACATGTTGGAAATTGATGACGTCGCTTTGAATGCTGCATACTGAACACAAAATAAGTCCGGAGTTCAAATAAGTTTAAAAAACATTGAAGTGCCCGTGTAACAGATGAGTTCTCATCCGAAATCCTGATACTCCGAAAGAGTTTGTCCAGTTTGTACACGAAGTGCGTCTAGTTTTTGCCATGACCCTCTCTACTCTTTCGCACATGCTATGCGGGTTAAATGATGATACCATGCCAAGTTTCAACATTTTCAGAGTTCATTTTGTAGTGCTTTTCAATTTCAATGTCATTTAGCTCTCTAAACAATTAGGTAAATGACCGAAAAACAACAAATGATGTCAGAACGTGTTGGAAATTGATGACGTCGCTTTCAATGCTGCATACTGAACACCAAATAAGTCCGGAGTTCAAAGAAGTTTAAAAAACATTGAAGTGCCCATGTAACAGATGAGTTCTCGTCCGAAACCCTGATACTCCGAAAGAGTTTGTACAGTTTGTACACGAAGTGCGTCCAGTTTTTGCCGTGACCCTCTCTACTCTTTCGCACATGCTATGCGGGTTAAATGATGATACCATGCCAACTTTCAACATTTTCAGAGTTCATTTTGTAGTGATTTTCAATTTC
>NW_025228698.1:23723-24502 GCF_018294505.1 Triticum aestivum
AACACGAAAGAAGTCCGGAGTTCAAATAAGTTTAAAAAACATTGAAGTGCCCGTGTAACAGATGAGTTCTCGTCCGAAACCCTGATACTCCGAAAGAGTTTGTCCAGTTTGTACACGAAGTGCGTCCAGTTTTTGCCGTGACCCACTCTACTCTTTCGCACATGCTATGCTGGTGAAATGATGATACCATGCCAACTTTCAACATTTTCAGAGTTCATTTTGTAGTGATTTTCAATTTCACGGTCATTTAGCTCTCTAAACAATTAGGTAAATGACCGAAAAACAACAAATGATGTCAGAACATGTTGGAAATTGATGACGTTGCTTTGAATACTACATACTGAACACGAAAGAAGTCTGGAGTCCAAATAAGTTTAAAAAACATTGAAGTGCCCGTGTAACAGATGAATTCTCGTCCGAAACCCTGATACTCCGAAAGAGTTTGTACAATTTGTACACGAAGTGCGTCCAATTTTTGCCGTGACCCTCTCTACTCTTTCGCACATGCTATGCGGGTTAAATGATGATACCATGCCAAGTTTCAACATTTTTAGAGTTCATTTTGTAGTGATTTTCAATTTCACAGTCATTTAGCTCTCTAAACAATTAGGTAAATGACCGAAAACATACAAATGATGCCAGAACATGTTGGAAATTGATGACGTCGTTTTGAATGCTGCATACTGAACACAAAATAAGTCCGGAGTTCAAATAAGTTTAAAAAACATTGAAGTGCCCATGTAACAGATGAGTTCTCATCCGAAACCCTGATACTCCGA
>NW_025228698.1:24804-25678 GCF_018294505.1 Triticum aestivum
CCGAAAGAGTTTGTCCAGTTTGTACACGAAGTGCGTCTAGTTTTTGCCATGACCCTCTCTACTCTTTCGCACATGCTATGCGGGTTAAATGATGATACCATGCCAAGTTTCAACATTTTCAGAGTTCATTTTGTAGTGCTTTTCAATTTCACGGTCATTTAGCTCTCTAAACAATTAGGTAAATGACCGAAAAACAACAAATGATGTCAGAACGTGTTGGAAATTGATGACGTCGCTTTGAATGCTGCATACTGAACACCAAATAAGTCCGGAGTTCAAATAAGTTTAAAAAACATTGAAGTGCCCGTGTAACAGATGAGTTCTCCTCCGAAACCCTAATACTCCGAAAGAGTTTGTACAGTTTGTACACGAAGTGCGTCCTGTTTTTGCCGTGACCCTCTCTATTCTTTCGCACATGCTATGCGGGTTAAATGATGATACCATGCCAACTTTCAACATTTTCAGAGTTCATTTTGTAGTGATTTTCAATTTCACGGTCATTTAGCTCTCTAAACAATTAGGTAAATGACCGAAAAACAACAAATGATGTTAGAACATGTTGGAAATTGATGACGTCGCTTTGAATACTGCATACTGAACACGAAAGAAGTCCGGAGTTCAAATAAGTTTAAAAAACATTGAAGTGCCCGTGTAACAGATGAGTTCTCGTCCGAAACCCTGATACTCCGAAAGAGTTTGTCCAGTTTGTACACGAAGTGCGTCCCGTTTTTGCCGTGACCCACTCTACTCTTTCGCACATGCTATGCTGGTGAAATGATGATACCATGCCAACTTTCAACATTTTCAGAGTTCATTTTGTAGTGATTTTCAATTTCACGGTCATTTAGCTCTCTAAACAATTAGGTAAATGACC
>NW_025228698.1:25688-26049 GCF_018294505.1 Triticum aestivum
TAGTGCTTTTCAATTTCAATGTCATTTAGCTCTCTAAACAATTAGGTAAATGACCGAAAAACAACAAATGATGTCAGAACGTGTTGGAAATTGATGACGTCACTTTGAATGCTGCATACTGAACACCAAATAAGTCCGGAGTTCAAATAAGTTTAAAAAACATTGAAGTGCCCGTGTAACAGATGAGTTCTCGTCCGAAACCCTGATACTCCGAAAGAGTTTGTACAGTTTGTACACGAAGTGCGTCCAGTTTTTGCCGTGACCCTCTCTACTCTTTCGCACATGCTATGCGGGTTAAATGATGATACCATGCCAACTTTCAACATTTTCAGAGTTCATTTTGTAGTGATTTTCAATTTCA
>NW_025228698.1:26059-26553 GCF_018294505.1 Triticum aestivum
TTTCCCAGTCATTTAGCTCTCTAAACAATTAGGTAAATGACCGAAAAACAACAAATGATGTTAGAACATGTTGGAAATTGATGACGTCGCTTTGAATACTGCATACTGAACACGAAAGAAGTCCGGAGTTGAAATAAGTTTAAAAAACATTGAAGTGCCCGTGTAACAGATGAGTTCTCGTCCGAAACCCTGATACTCCGAAAGAGTTTGTCCAGTTTATACACGAAGTGCGTATAGTTTTTGCCGTGACCCACTCTACTCTTTCACACATGCTATGCTGGTGAAATGATGATACCATGCCAACTTTCAACATTTTCAGAGTTCATTTTGTAGTGATTTTCAATTTCACGGTCATTTAGCTCTCTAAACAATTAGGTAAATGACCGAAAAACAACAAATGATGTCAGAACATGTTGGAAATTGATGACGTCGCTTTGAATACTGCATACTGAACACGAAAGAAGTCCGGAGTTCAAATAAGTTTAAAAAACATT
>NW_025228698.1:31027-31466 GCF_018294505.1 Triticum aestivum
CTATGCTGGTGAAATGATGATACCATGCCAACTTTCAACATTTTCAGAGTTCATTTTGTAGTGATTTTCAATTTCACGGTCATTTAGCTCTCTAAACAATTAGGTAAATGACCGAAAAACAACAAATGATGTCAGAACATGTTGGAAATTGATGACGTTGCTTTGAATACTGCATACTGAACACGAAAGAAGTCTGGAGTCCAAATAAGTTTAAAAAACATTGAAGTGCCCGTGTAACAGATGAATTCTCGTCCGAAACCCTGATACTCCGAAAGAGTTTGTACAATTTGTACACGAAGTGCGTCCAGTTTTTGCCGTGACCCTCTCTACTCTTTCGCACATGCTATGCGGGTTAAATGATGATACCATGCCAAGTTTCAACATTTTCAGAGTTCATTTTGTAGTGATTTTCAATTTCACGGTCATTTAGCTCTCTAAA
>NW_025228698.1:31840-32369 GCF_018294505.1 Triticum aestivum
CGTGTTGGAAATTGATGACGTCGCTTTGAATGCTGCATACTGAACACCAAATAAGTCCGGAGTTCAAAGAAGTTTAAAAAACATTGAAGTGCCCGTGTAACAGATGAGTTCTCGTCCGAAACCCTGATACTCCGAAAGAGTTTGTACAGTTTGTACACGAAGTGCGTCCAGTTTTTGCCGTGACCCTCTCTACTCTTTCGCACATGCTATGCGGGTTAAATGATGATACCATGCCAAGTTTCAACATTTTCAGAGTTCATTTTGTAGTGATTTTCAATTTGACGGTCATTTAGCTCTCTAAACAATTAGGTAAATGACCGTAAAACAACAAATGATGTCAGAACATGTTGGAAATTGATGACGTCGCTTTGAATACTGCATACTGAACACGAAAGAAGTCTGGAGTCCAAATAAGTTTAAAAAACATTGAAGTGCCCGTGTAACAGATGAATTCTCGTCCGAAACCCTGATACTCCGGAAGAGTTTGTACAGTTTGTACACGAAGTGCGTCCAGTTTTTGCCGTGACCC
>NW_025228698.1:33347-34350 GCF_018294505.1 Triticum aestivum
TCTTTCGCACATGCTATGCGGGTTAAATGATGATACCATGCCAACTTTCAACATTTTCAGAGTTCATTTTGTAGTGATTTTCAATTTCACGGTCATTTAGCTCTCTAAACAATTAGGTAAATGACCGAAAAACAACAAATGATGTTAGAACATGTTGGAAATTGATGACGTCGCTTTGAATACTGCATACTGAACACGAAAGAAGTCCGGAGTTCAAATAAGTTTAAAAAACATTGAAGTGCCCGTGTAACAGATGAGTTCTCGTCCGAAACCCTGATACTCCGAAAGAGTTTGTCCAGTTTGTACACGAAGTGCGTCCCGTTTTTGCCGTGACCCACTCTACTCTTTCGCACATGCTATGCTGGTGAAATGATGATACCATGCCAACTTTCAACATTTTCAGAGTTCATTTTGTAGTGATTTTCAATTTCACGGTCATTTAGCTCTCTAAACAATTAGGTAAATGACCAAAAAACAACAAATGATGCCAGAACATGTTGGAAATTGATGACGTCGCTTTGAATGCTGCATACTGAACACAAAATAAGTCCGGAGTTCAAATAAGTTTAAAAAACATTGAAGTGCCCGTGTAACAGATGAGTTCTCATCCGAAACCCTGATACTCCGAAAGAGTTTGTCCAGTTTGTACACGAAGTGCGTCTAGTTTTTGCCATGACCCTCTCTACTCTTTCACACATGCTATGCGGGTTAAATGATGATACCATGCCAAGTTTCAACATTTTCAGAGTTCATTTTGTAGTGCTTTTCAATTTCAATGTCATTTAGCTTTCTAAACAATTAGGTAAATGACCGAAAAACAACAAATGATGTCAGAACATGTTGGAAATTGATGACGTCGCTTTGAATACTGCATACTAAACACGAAAGAAGTCCGGAGTTCAAATAAGTTTAAAAAACATTGAAGTGCCCGTGTAACAGATGAGTTCTCGTCCGAAACCCTGATACTCCGAAAGAGTTTGTCCAGTTTGTACACGAAGTGCGT
>NW_025228698.1:34894-35433 GCF_018294505.1 Triticum aestivum
ATACTCCGAAAGAGTTTGTACAGTTTGTACACGAAGTGCGTCCAGTTTTTGCCGTGACCCTCTCTACTCTTTCGCACATGCTATGCGGGTTAAATGATGATACCATGCCAACTTTCAACATTTTCAGAGTTCATTTTGTAGTGATTTTCAATTTCCCAGTCATTTAGCTCTCTAAACAATTAGGTAAATGACCGAAAAACAACAAATGATGTCAGAACATGTTGGAAATTGATGACGTCGCTTTGAATACAGCATACTGAACACGAAAGAAGTCCGGAGTTCAAATAAGTTTAAAAAACATTGAAGTGCCCGTGTAACAGATGAGTTCTCGTCCGAAACCCTGATACTCCGAATGAGTTTGTCCAGTTTGTACACGAAGTGCGTATAGTTTTTGCCGTGACCCACTCTACTCTTTCACACATGCTATGCTGGTGAAATGATGATACCATGCCAACTTTCAACATTTTCAGAGTTCATTTTGTAGTGATTTTCAATTTCACGGTCATTTAGCTCTCTAAACAATTAGGTAAATGACCGAA
>NW_025228698.1:35443-36374 GCF_018294505.1 Triticum aestivum
GCTTTGAATACTGCATACTGAACACGAAAGAAGTCCGGAGTTCAAATAAGTTTAAAAAACATTGAAGTGCCCGTGTAACAGATGAGTTCTCGTCCGAAACCCTGATACTCCGAAAGAGTTTGTCCAGTTTGTACACGAAGTGCGTCCAGTTTTTGCCGTGACCCACTCTACTCTTTCGCACATGCTATGCTGGTGAAATGATGATACCGTGCCAACTTTCAACATTTTCAGAGTTCATTTTGTAGTGATTTTCAATTTCACGGTCATTTAGCTCTCTAAACAATTAGGTAAATGACCGAAAAACAACAAATGATGTCAGAACATGTTGGAAATTGATGACGTTGCTTTGAATACTGCATACTGAACACGAAAGAAGTCTGGAGTCCAAATAAGTTTAACAAACATTGAAGTGCCCGTGTAACAGATGAATTCTCGTCCGAAACCCTGATACTCCGAAAGAGTTTGTACAATTTGTACACGAAGTGCGTCCAGTTTTTGCCGTGACCCTCTCTACTCTTTCGCACATGCTATGCGGGTTAAATGATGATACCATGCCAGGTTTCAACATTTTCAGAGTTCATTTTGTAGTGATTTTCAATTTCACGGTCATTTAGCTCTCTAAACAATTAGGTAAATGACCGAAAAACAACAAATGATGCCATAACATGTTGGAAATTGATGACGTCGCTTTGAATGCTGCATACTGAACACAAAATAAGTCCGGAGTTCAAATAAGTTTAAAAAACATTGAAGTGCCCGTGTAACAGATGAGTTCTCATCCGAAACCCTGATACTCCGAAAGAGTTTGTCCAGTTTGTACACGAAGTGCGTCTAGTTTTTAACATGACCCTCTCTACTCTTTCGCACATGCTATGCGGGTTAAATGATGATACCATGCCAAGTTTCAACATTTTCAGAGTTCATTTTGTAG
>NW_025228698.1:36437-37189 GCF_018294505.1 Triticum aestivum
GGTCATTTAGCTCTGTAAACAATTAGGTAAATGACCGAAAAACAACAAATGATGTCAGATCATGTTAGAAATTGATGACGTCGCTTTGAATACTGCATACTGAGCACGAAAGAAGTCTGGAGTCCAAATAAGTTTAGAAAACATTCAAGTGCCCGCGTAACAGATGAATTCTCGCCCGAAACCCTGATACTCCGAAAGTGTTTGTACAGTTTGTACACGAAGTGCGTCCAGTTTTTGCCGTGACCCTCTCCACACTTTCGCACATGCTATGCTGGTGAAATGATGATACCATGCCAACTTTCAACATTTTCAGAGTTCATTTTGTAGTGATTTTCAATTTCACGGTCATGTAGCTCTCTAAACAATTAGGTAAATGACCGAAAAACAACAAATGATGTCAGAACATGTTGGAAATTGATGACGTCGCTTTGAATACAGCATACTGAACACGAAAGAAGTCCGGAGTTCAAATAAGTTTAAAAAACATTGAAGTGCCCGTGTAACAGATGAGTTCTCGTCCGAAACCCTGATACTCCGAAAGAGTTTGTCCAGTTTGTACACGAAGTGCGTCCAGTTTTTGCCGTGACCCTCTCTACTCTTTCGCACATGCTATGCTGGTGAAATGATGATACCATGCCAACTTTCAACATTTTCAGAGTTCATTTTGTAGTGATTTTCAATTTCACGGTCATTTAGCTCTCTAAACAATTAGGTAAATGACCGAAAAACAACAAATGATGTCAGAACATGTT
>NW_025228698.1:37199-37695 GCF_018294505.1 Triticum aestivum
TACTGAACACGAAAGAAGTCCGGAGTTCAAATAAGTTTAAAAAACATTGAAGTGCCCGTGTAACAGATGAGTTCTCGTCCGAAACCATGATACTCCGAAAGAGTTTGTCCAGTTTGTACACGAAGTGCGTCCAGTTTTTGCCGTGACCCACTCTACTCTTTCGCACATGCTATGCTGGTGAAATGATGATACCATGCCAACTTTCAACATTTTCAGAGTTCATTTTGTAGTGATTTTCAATTTCACGGTCATTTAGCTCTCTAAACAATTAGGTAAATGACCAAAAAACAACAAATGATGTCAGAACATGTTGGAAATTGATGACGTTGCTTTGAATACTGCATACTGAACACGAAAGAAGTCTGGAGTCCAAATAAGTTTAAAAACATTGAAGTGCCCGTGTAACAGATGAATTCTCGTCCGAAACCCTGATACTCCGAAAGAGTTTGTACAGTTTGTACACGAAGTGCGTCCAGTTTTTGCCGTGACCCTCTCT
>NW_025228698.1:39940-40655 GCF_018294505.1 Triticum aestivum
ATGTTGGAAATTGATGACGTTGCTTTGAATACTGCATACTGAACACGAAAGAAGTCTGGAGTCCAAATAAGTTTAAAAAACATTGAAGTGCCCGTGTAACAAATGAATTCTCGTCCGAAACCCTGATACTCCGGAAGAGTTTGTACAGTTTGTACACGAAGTGCGTCCAGTTTTTGCCGTGACCCTCTCTACTCTTTCGCACATGCTATGCTGGTGAAATGATGATACCATGCCAACTTTCAACATTTTCAGAGTTCATTTTGTAGTGATTTTCAATTTCAAGGTCATGTAGCTCTCTAAACAATTAGGTAAATGACCGAAAACAACAAATGATGTCAGAACATGTTGGAAATTGATGACGTCGCTTTGTATACTGCATACTGAACACGAAAGAAGTCCGGAGTTCAAATAAGTTTAAAAAACATTGAAGTGCCCGTGTAACAGATGAGTTCTCGTCCGAAACCATGATACTCCGAAAGAGTTTGTCCAGTTTGTACACGAAGTGCGTCCAGTTTTTGCCGTGACCCACTCTACTCTTTCGCACAGGCTATGCTGGTGAAATGATGATACCATGCCAACTTTCAACATTTTCAGAGTTCATTTTGTAGTGATTTTCAATTTCACGGTCATTTAGCTCTCTAAACAATTAGGTAAATGACCGAAAAACAACAAATGATGTCAGAACATGTTGGAAATTGATGACGTTGCTTTGAAT
>NW_025228699.1:0-2601 GCF_018294505.1 Triticum aestivum
AAAACTTATTTGAACTCCTGACTTTTTGTGTGTTCAAAATGCACCATTCAAAGCCACATCATCATTTTTCAATCCTTTCTGACTTCATTTGTTATTTTTCATGCATTTACTAATTATTTTGAGCTATAAGACCCTAAAATTGAAAAGCATTTCAAATGAACTCTGAAAAGGTTGGAAGTTGGCATGGTATCATCATTTCATCCACATAGCATGTGCAAGAAAGTTGAGAGGGTTACGGCAAAAACTAGATGCACTTCGTGTACAAAACGGACAATCTCTTTCAAAGTATCAGGATTTCATACGGAAACTCGTCTGTTACAAAGGGATTTCATTTTTTTAAAATTATTTGAACTCATGACTTTTTGTGTGTTCAAAATGCACCATTCAAAGCCACATCATCATTTTTCAATCCTTTCTGACTTCATTTGTTATTTTTCATGCATTTACTTATTATTTTGAGCTATAAGACCCTAAAATTGAAAAGCATTTCGAATGAACTCTGAAAAGGTTGAAAGTTGGCATGGTATCATCATTTCATCCACATAGCATGTGCAAGAAAGTTGAGAGGGTTACGGCAAAAACTGGATGCACTTCGTGTACAAAACGGACAATCTCTTTGAAAGTATCAGGATTTCATACGGAAACTCTTCTGTTACAAAGGGATTTCAATTTCTAAAACTTATTTGAACTCCTGACTTTTTTTGTGTTGAAAATGCACCATTCAGAGCCACATCATAATTTTTCAATCCTTTCTGACATCATTTGTTATTTTTCATGCATTTACTTATTATTTTGAGCTACAAGACCCTAAAATTGAAAAGCATTTCGAATGAACTCTGAAAAGGTTGAAAGTTGGCATGGTATCATCATTTCATCCACATAGCATGTGCAAGAAAGTTGAGAGGGTTACGGCAAAAACTGGATGCACTTCGTGTACAAAATGGACAATCTCTTTTAAAGTATCAGGATTTCATACGGAAACTCGTCTGTTACAAAGGGATTTCATTTTTTAAAACTTATTTGAACTCCTGACTTTTTGTGTGTTCAAAATGCACCATTCAAAGCCACATCATCATTTTTCAATCCTTTCTGACTTCATTTGTTATTTTTCATGCATTTACTAATTATTTTGAGCTATAAGACCCTAAAATTGAAAAGCATTTCAAATGAACTCTGAAAAGGTTGAAAGTTGGCATGGTATCATCATTTCTTCCACATAGCATGTGCAAGAAAGTTGAGAGGGTTACGTCAAAAACTGGATGCACTTCGTGCACAAAACAGACAATCTCTTTCGAAGTATCAGGATTTCATACGGAAACTCGTGTGTTACAAAGGGGTTTCATTTTTTTAAAATTATTTGAACTCCTGACTTTTTGTGTGTTCAAAATGCACCATTCAAAGCCACATCATCATTTTTCAATCCTTTCTGACTTCATTTGTTATTTTTCATGCATTTACTTATTATTTTGAGCTATAAGACCCTAAAATTGAAAAGCATTTCGAATGAACTCTGAAAAGGTTGAAAGTTGGCATGGTATCATCATTTCATCCACATAGCATGTGCAAGAAAGTTGAGAGGGTTACGGCAAAAACTGGATGCACTTCGTGTACAAAACGGACAATCTCTTTCAAAGTATCAGGATTTCATACGGAAACTCTTCTGTTACAAAGGGATTTCATTTTCTAAAACTTATTTGAACTCCTGACTTTTTTTGTGTTGAAAATGCACCATTCAGAGCCACATCATAATTTTTCAATCCTTTCTGACATCATTTGTTATTTTTCATGCATTTACTTGTTATTTTGAGCTATAAGACCCTAAAATTGAAAAGCATTTCGAATGAACTCTGAAAAGGTTGAAAGTTGGCATGGTATCATCATTTCATCCACATAGCATGTGCAAGAAAGTTGAGAGGGTGACGGCAAAAACTGGATGCACTTCGTGTACAAAACGGACAATCTCTTTCAAAGTATCAGGATTTCATACGGAAACTCGTCTGTTACAAAGGGATTTCATTTTTTAAAACTTATTTGAACTCCTGACTTTTTGTGTGTTCAAAATGCACCATTCAAAGCCACATCACCATTTTTCAATCCTTTCTGACTTCATTTGTCATTTTTCATGCATTTACTAATTATTTTGCGCTACAAGACCCTAAAATTGAAAAGCATTTCAAATGAACTCTGAAAAGGTTGAAAGTTGGCATGGTATCATCATTTCATCCACATAGAATGTGCAAGAAAGTTGAGAGGGTGACGGCAAAAACTGGATGCACTTCGTGTACAAAACGGACAATCTCTTTCAAAGTATCAGGATTTCATACGGAAACTCTTCTGTTACAAAGGGATTTCATTTTTAAAACTTATTCGAACTCCTCACTTTTTGTGTGCTCAAAATGCACCATTCAAAGCCACATCATCATTTTTCAATCCTTTCTGTCATCATTTGTTATTTTTCATGCATTTACTAATTATTTTGAGCTATAAGACCCTAAAATTGAAAAGCATTTCAAATGAACTCTGAAAAGGTTGAGAGTTGGCATGGTATCATCATTTCATCCACATAGCATGTGCAGGAAAGTTGAGAGGGTTACGGCAAAA
>NW_025228699.1:2611-5525 GCF_018294505.1 Triticum aestivum
CGAATGAACTCTGAAAAGGTTGAAAGTTGGCATGGTATCATCATTTCATCCACATAGCATGTGCAAGAAAGTTGAGAGGGTTACGGCAAAAACTGGATGCACTTCGTGTACAAAACGGACAATCTCTTTCAAAGTATCAGGATTTCATACGGAAACTCTTCTGTTACAAAGGGATTTCATTTTCTAAAACTTATTTGAACTCCTGACTTTTTTTGTGTTGAAAATGCACCATTCAGAGCCACATCATAATTTTTCAATCCTTTCTGACATCATTTGTTATTTTTCATGCATTTACTTGTTATTTTGAGCTATAAGACCCTAAAATTGAAAAGCATTTCGAATGAACTCTGAAAAGGTTGAAAGTTGGCATGGTATCATCATTTCATCCACATAGCATGTGCAAGAAAGTTGAGAGGGTTACGGCAAAAACTGGATGCACTTCGTGTACAAAACGGACAATCTCTTTCAAAGTATCAGGATTTCATACGGAAACTCGTCTGTTACAAAGGGATTTCATTCTTTTAAAACTTATTTGAACTCCTGTCTTTTTGTGTGTTCAAAATGCACCATTCAAAGCCACATCATCATTTTTCTATCCTTTCTGACTTCATTTGTTATTTTTCATCCATTTACTAATTATTTTGAGCTATAAGACCCTAAAATTGAAAAGCATTTCAAATGAACTCTGAAAAGGTTGAAAGTTGGCATGGTATCATCATTTCATCCACATAGCATGTGCAAGAAAGTTGAGAGGGTTACAGCAAAAACTGGATGCACTTCGTGTACAAAACGGACAATCTCTTTCAAAGTATCAGGATTTCATACGGAAACTCGTCTGTTACAAAGGGATTTTATTTTTTTAAACTTATTTGAACTCCTGACTTTTTGTATGTTCAAAATACACCATTCAAAGCCACATCATCACTTTTCAATCCTTTCTCACTTCATTTGTTATTTTTAATGCATTTACTAATTATTTTGAGCTGTAAGACCCTAAAATTGAAAAGCATTTCAAATGAACTCTGAAAAGGATGAAAGTTGGCATGGTATCATCATTTCTTCCACATAGCATGTGCAAGAAAGTTGAGAGGGTTACGGCAAAAACTGGATGCACTTCGTGTACAAAACGGACAATCTCTCTCAAAGTATCAGGATTTCATACGGAAACTCGTCTGTTACAAAGGGATTTCATTTTCTAAAACTTTTTTGAACTCGTGACTTTTTTGTGTTGAAAATGCACCATTCAGAGCCACATCATAATTTTGCAATCCTGTCTGACATCATTTGTTATTTTTCATGCATTTACTTATTATTTTGAGCTATAAGACCCTAAAATTGAAAAGCATTTCGAATGAACTCTGAAAAGGTTGAAAGTTGGCATGGTATCATCATTTCATCCACATAGCATGTGCAAGAAAGTTGAAAGGGTTACGGCAAAAACTGGATGCACTTCGTGTACAAAACGGACAATCTCTTTCAAAGTATGTGGATTTCATACGGAAACTCGTCTGTTACAAAGGGATTTCATTTTTTAAAACTTATTTGAACTCCTGACTTTTTGTGTGTTCAAAATGCACCATTCAAAGCCACATTATCATTTTTCAATCCTTTCTGACTTCATTTGTTATTTTTCATGCAATTACTAATTATTTTGAGCTATAAGACCCTAAAATTGAAAAGCATTTCAAATGAACTCTGAAAAGGTTGAAAGTTGGCATGGTATCATCATTTCTTCCACATAGCATGTTAAAGAAAGTTGAGAGGGTTACGGCAAAAACTGGATGCACTTCGTGTACAAAACGGACAATCTCTTTCAAAGTATCAGGATTTCATACGGAAACTCGTCTGTTATAAAGGGATTTCATTTTTTAAAACTTATTTGAACTCCTGACTTTTTGTGTGTTCAAAATGCACCATTCAAAGCCACATCATCATTTTTTAATCCTTTCTGACTTCATTTGTTATTTTTCATGCATTTACTAATTATTTTGAGCTATAAGACCCTAAAATTGAAACGCATTTAAAATGAACTCTGAAAAGGTTGAAAGTTGGCATGGTATCATCGTTTCTTCCACATAGCATGTGCAAGAAAGTTGAGAGGGTTACATCAAAAACTGGATGCACTTCGTGCACAAAACGGACAATCTCTTTCGAAGTATCAGGATTTCATACGGAAACTCGTATACTACAAAGGGGTTTCGTTTTTTAAAAATTATTTGAACTCCTGAGTTTTTGTGTGTTGAAAATGCACCATTCAAAGCCACATCATCATTTTTCAATCCTTTCTGACTTCATTTGTTATTTTTCATGCATTTACTTATTATTTTGAGCTATAAGACCCTAAAATTGAAAAGCATTTCATATGAACTCTGAAAAGGTTGAAAGTTGGCATGGTATCATTATTTCATCCACATAGCATGTGCAAGAAAGTTGAGAGGGTTACAGCAAAAACTGGATGCACTTCGTGTACAAAATGGACAATCTCTTTCAAAGTATCAGGATTTCATACGGAAACTCGTCTATTACAAAAGGATTTCAATTTTTAAACATTATTTGAACTCCTGACTTTTTGCGTGTTCAAAATGCACCATTCAAAGCCACATCATCATTTTTCAATCCTTTCTGACTTCATTTGTTATTTTTCATGCATTTACTAATCATTTTGATCTATAAGACCCTAAAATTGAAAAGCATTTCAAATGAACTCTGAAAAGGTTGAAAGTTGGCATGGTATCATTATTTCATCCACATAGCATGTGCAAGAAAGTTGAGAGGGTTACGGCAAAAACTGGATGCACTTCGTGTACTAAACGGACAATCTCTTTTAAAGTATCAGGATTTCATACGGAAACTCGTCTGTTACAAAGGGATTTCATTTTTTAAAACTTATTTGAACTCCTGACTTTTTGTCTGT
>NW_025228699.1:8781-10902 GCF_018294505.1 Triticum aestivum
AATCCTTTCTGACTTCATTTGTTATTTTTCATGCATTTACTAATTATTTTGAGCTATAAGACCCTAAAATTGAAAAGCATTTCAAATGAACTCTGAAAAGGTTGAAAGTTGGCATGGTATCATCATTTCTTCCACATAGCATGTGCAAGAAAGTTGAGAGGGTTACGTCAAAAACTGGATGCACTTCGTGCACAAAACGGACAATCTCTTTCGAAGTATCAGGATTTCATACGGAAACTCGTCTGTTACAAAGGTGTTTCGTTTTTTAAAACTTATTTGAACTCCTGACTTTTTGTGTGTTGAAAATGCACCATTCAAAGCCACATCATCATTTTTCGATCCTTTCTGACTTCATTTGTTATTTTTCATGCATTTATAATTATTTTGAGCTATAAGACCCTAAAATTGAAAATCATTTCAAATGAACTCTTAAAAGGTTGAAAGTTGGCATGGTATCATCATTTCTTCCACATAGCATGTGCAAGAAAGTTGAGAGGGTTACGTCAAAAACTAGATGCACTTCGTGCACAAAACAGACAATCTCTTTCGAAGTATCAGGATTTCATACGGAAACTCGTGTGTTACAAAGGGGTTTCGTTTTTTAAAACTTATTTGAACTCCTGACTTTTTGTGTGTTCAAAATGCACCATTCGAAGCCACATCATCATTTTTCAATCCTTTCTGACTTCATTTGTTATTTTTCATGCATTTACTAATCATTTTGATCTATAAGACCCTAAAATTGAAAAGCATTTCAAATGAACTCTGAAAAGGTTGAAAGTTGGCATGGTATCATCATTTCATCCACATAGCATGTGCAAGAAAGTTGAGAGGGTTACGGCAAAAACTGGATGCACTTCGTGTACAAGTCGCACAATCTCTTTCAAAGTATCAGGATTTCATACGGAAACTCTTCTGTTACAAAGGGATTTCAATTTCTAAAACTTATTTGAACTCCTGACTTTTTTTGTGTTGAAAATGCACCATTCAGAGCCACATCATAATTTTTAATCCTTTCTGACATCATTTGTTATTTTTCATGCATTTACTTATTATTTTGAGCTACAAGACCCTAAAATTGAAAAGCATTTCGAATGAACTCTGAAAAGGTTGAAAGTTGGCATGGTATCATCATTTCATCCACATAGCATGTGCAAGAAAGTTGAGAGGGTTACGGCAAAAACTGGATGCACTTCGTGTACAAAACGGACAATCTCTTTCAAAGTATCAGGATTTCATACGGAAACTCGTCTGTTATAAAGGGATTTCATTTTTTAAAACTTATTCGAACTCCTGACTTTTTGTGTGTTCAAAATGCACCATTCAAAGCCACATCATCATTTTTTAATCCTTTCTGACTTCATTTGTTATTTTTCATGCATTTACTAATTATTTTGAGCTATAAGACCCTAAAATTGAAAAGCATTTAAAATGAACTCTGAAAAGGTTGAAAGTTGGCATGGTATCATCGTTTCTTCCACATAGCATGTGCAAGAAAGTTGAGAGGGTTACGTCAAAAACTGGATGCACTTCGTGCACAAAACGGACAATCTCTTTCGAAGTATCAGGATTTCATACGGAAACTCGTATACTACAAAGGGGTTTCGTTTTTTAAAAATTATTTGAACTCCTGACTTTTTGTGTGTTGAAAATGCACCATTCAAAGCCACATCATCATTTTTCAATCCTTTCTGACTTCATTTGTTATTTTTCATGCATTTACTTATTATTTTGAGCTATAAGACCCTAAAATTGAAAAGCATTTCATATGAACTCTGAAAAGGTTGAAAGTTGGCATGGTATCATTATTTCATCCACATAGCATGTGCAAGAAAGTTGAGAGGGTTACAGCAAAAACTGGATGCACTTCGTGTACAAAATGGACAATCTCTTTCAAAGTATCAGGATTTCATACGGAAACTCGTCTATTACAAAAGGATTTCAATTTTTAAACATTATTTGAACTCCTGAATTTTTGTGTGTTCAAAAATGCACCATTCAAAGCCACATCATCATTTTTCAATCCTTTCTGACTTCATTTGTTATTTTTCATGCATTTACTAATCATTTTGATCTATAAGACCCTAAAATTGAAAAGCATTTCAAATGAACTCTGAAAAG
>NW_025228699.1:12134-12701 GCF_018294505.1 Triticum aestivum
TCGTCTGTTACAAAGGGATTTCATTTTTTTAAAATTATTTGAACTCCTGACTTTTTCAAAATGCACCATTCAAAGCCACATCATCATTTTTCAATCCTTTCTGACTTCATTTGTTACTTTTCATGCATTTACTTATTATTTTGAGCTATAAGACCCTAAAATTGAAAACCATTTCGAATGAACTCTGAAAAGGTTGAAAGTTGGCATGGTATCATCATTTCATCCACATAGCATGTGCAAGAAAGTTGAGAGGGTTACGGCAAAAACTAGATGCACTTCGTGTACAAAACGGACAATCTCTTTCAAAGTATCAGGATTTCATACGGAAACTCTTCTGTTACAAAGGGATTTCAATTTCTAAAACTTATTTGAACTCCTGACTTTTTTTGTGTTGAAAATGCACCATTCAGAGCCACATCATAATTTTTCAATCCTTTCTGACATCATTTGTTATTTTTCATGCATTTACATATTATTTTGAGCTACAAGACCCTAAAATTGAAAAGCATTTCGAATGAACTCTGAAAAGGTTGAAAGTTGGCATGGTATCATCATTTCATCCACATA
>NW_025228699.1:16695-17546 GCF_018294505.1 Triticum aestivum
GTTATTTTTCATGCATTTACTTATTATTTTGAGCTATAAAACCCTAAAATTGAAAAGCATTTCATATGAACTCTGAAAAGGTTGAAAGTTGGCATGGTATCATTATTTCATCCACATAGCATGTGCAAGAAAGTTGAGAGGGTTACGGCAAAAACTGGATGCACTTCGTGTACAAAATGGACAATCTCTTTAAAAGTATCAGGATTTCATACGGAAACTCGTCTATTACAAAAGTATTTCATTTTTTAAAACTTATTTGAACTCCTGACTTTTTGTGTGTTCAAAATGCACCATTCGAAGCCACATCATCATTTTTCAATCCTTTCTGACTTCATTTGTTATTTTTCATGCATTTACTAATCATTTTGATCTATAAGACCCTAAAATTGAAAAGCATTTCAAATGAACTCTGAAAAGGTTGAAAGTTGGCATGGTATCATCATTTCATCCACATAGCATGTGCAAGAAAGTTGAGAGGGTTACGGCAAAAACTGGATGCACTTCGTGTACTAAACGGACAATCTCTTTCAAAGTATCAGGATTTCATACGGAAACTCGTCTGTTACAAAGGGATTTCATTTTTTAAAACTTATTTGAACTCTTGACTTTTTGTGTGTTCAAAATGCACCATTCAAATCCACATCATCATTTTTCAATCCTTTCTGACTTCATTTGTTATTTTTCATGCATTTACTAATTATTTTGAGCTATAAGACCCTAAAATTGAAAAGCATTTCAAATGAACTCTGAAAAGGTTGGAAGTTGGCATGGTATCACCATTTCATCCACATAGCATGTGCAAGAAAGTTGAGAGGGTTACGGAAAAAACTAGATGCACTTCGTGTACAAAA
>NW_025228699.1:17798-18033 GCF_018294505.1 Triticum aestivum
AGAGGGTTACGGCAAAAACTGGATGCACTTCGTGTACAAAACGGACAATCTCTTTGAAAGTATCAGGATTTCATACGGAAACTCTTCTGTTACAAAGGGATTTCATTTTCTAAAACTTATTTGAACTCCTGACTTTTTTTGTGTTGAAAATGCACCATTCAGAGCCACATCATAATTTTTCAATCCTTTCTGACATCATTTGTTATTTTTCAAGCATTTACTTATTATTTTGAGC
>NW_025228699.1:18125-18939 GCF_018294505.1 Triticum aestivum
TGTTACAAAGGGATTTCATTTTTTTAAAATTATTTGAACTCCTGACTTTTTGTGTGTTCAAAATGCACCATTCAAAGCCACATCATCATTTTTCAATCCTTTCTGACTTCCTTTGTTATTTTTCATGCATTTACTTATTATTTTGAGCTATAAGACCCTAAAATTGAAAAGCATTTCATATGAACTCTGAAAAGGTTGAAAGTTGGCATGGTATCATTATTTCATCCACATAGCATGTGCAAGAAAGTTGAGAGGGTGACGGCAAAAACTGGATGCACTTCGTGTACAAAACGGACAATCTCTTTCAAAGTATCTGGATTTCATACGGAAACTCGTCTGTTACAAAGGGATTTCATTTTCTAAAACTTATTTGAACTCCTGACTTTTTTTGTGTTGAAAATGCACCATTCAGAGCCACATCATAATTTTTCAATCCTTTCTGACATCATTTGTTATTTTTCAAGCATTTACTTATTATTTTGAGCTATAAGACCCTAAAATTGAAAAGCATTTCGAATGAACTCTGAAAAGGTTGAAAGTTAGCATGGTATCATCATTTCATCCACATAGCATGTGCAAGAAAGTTGAGAGGGTTACGGCAAAAACTGGATGCACTTCGTGTACAAAACGGACAATCTCTTTCAAAGTATCAGGATTTCATACGGAAACTCGTCTGTTACAAAGGGATTTCATTTTTTAAAACTTATTTGAACTCCTGACTTTTGTGTGTTCAAAATGCACCATTCAAAGCCACATCATCATTTTTCAATCCTTTCTGACTTCATTTGTTATTTTTCATGCATTTACTAATTAT
>NW_025228699.1:18949-19430 GCF_018294505.1 Triticum aestivum
GTGTACAAAACGGACAATCTCTTTCAAAGTATCAAGATTTCATACGGAAACTCATCTGTTACAAAGGGATTTCATTTTTTAAAACTTATTTGAACTCCTGACTTTTTGTGTGTTCAAAATGCACCATTCGAAGCCACATCATTATTTTTCAATGCTTTCTGACTTCATTTGTTATTTCTCATCCATTTACTAATTATTTTGAGCTATAAGACCCTAAAATTGAAAAGCATTTCAAATGAACTCTGAAAAGGTTGAAAGTTGGCATGGTATCATCATTTCATCCACATAGCATTTGCAATAAAGTTGAGAGGGTAACGGCAAAAACTGGATGCACTTCGTGTACAAAACGGACAATCTCTTTCAAAGTATCAGGATTTCATACGGAAACTCATGTGTTACAATTGGATTTCATTTTTAAAACTTATTTGAACTCCTGACTTTTTGTGTGTTGAAAATGCACCATTCTAAGCCACATCATCAT
>NW_025228699.1:19440-19998 GCF_018294505.1 Triticum aestivum
CGGCAAAAACTGGATGCACTTCGTGTACAAAACGGACAATCTCTTTCAAAGTATCAGGATTTCATACGGAAACTCGTCTGTTACAAAGGGATTTCATTTTTTAAAACTTATTTGAACTCCTGACTTTTGTGTGTTCAAAATGCACCATTCAAAGCCACATCATCATTTTTCAATCCTTTCTGACTTCATTTGTTATTTTTCATGCATTTACTAATTATATTGAGCTATAAGACCCTAAAATTGAAAAGCATTACAAATGAACTCTGAAAAGGTTGAAAGTTGGCATGGTATCATCATTTCATCCACATAGCATGTGCAAGAAAGTTGAGAGGGTTACGGCAAAAACTGGATGCACTTCGTGTACAAAACGGACAATCTCTTTCAAAGTATCAAGATGTCATACGGAAACTCATCTGTTACAAAGGGATTTCATTTTTTAAAACTTATTTGAACTCCTGAGTTTTTGTGTGTTCAAAATGCACCATTCAAAGCCACATCATTATTTTTCAATCCTTTCTGACTTCATTTGTTATTTCTCATCCATTTACTAATTATTTT
>NW_025228699.1:20088-20880 GCF_018294505.1 Triticum aestivum
AAAGTTGAGAGGGTAACGGCAAAAACTGGATGCACTTCGTGTACAAAACGGACAATCTCTTTCAAAGTATCAGGATTTCATACGGAAACTCATGTGTTACAATTGGATTTCATTTTTAAAACTTATTTGAACTCCTGACTTTTTGTGTGTTGAAAATGCACCATTCTAAGCCACATCATCATATTCCAATCCTTTTTAACTTCATTTGTTATTTTTCATGCATTTACTTATTAGCTATAAGACCCTAAAATTGAAAAGCATTTCAAATGAACTCTGAAAAGGTTGAAAGTTGGCATGGTATCATCAATTCATCCACATATCATGTGCAAGAAAGTTGAGAGGGTTACTGCAAAAACTGGATGCACTTCGTGTACAAAACGGACAATCTCTTTCAAAGTATCAGGATTTCATACGGAAACTCGTCTGTTACAAAGGGATTTTATTTTTTTAAACTTATTTGAACTCCTGACTTTTTGTATGTTCAAAATACACCATTCAAAGCCACATCATCACTTTTCAATCCTTTCTGACTTCATTTGTTATTTTTAATGCATTTACTAATTATTTTGAGCTATAAGACCCTAAAAGTGAAAAGCATTTCAAATGAACTCTGAAAAGGATGAAAGTTGGCATGGTATCATCATTTCTTCCACATAGCATGTGCAAGAAAGTTGAGAGGGTTACGGCAAAAACTGGATGCACTTCGTGTACAAAACGGCCAATCTCTTTCAAAGTATCAGGATTTCATACGGAAACTCGTCTGTTACAAAGGGATTTCATTTTCTAAAACTT
>NW_025228699.1:22248-23043 GCF_018294505.1 Triticum aestivum
CTCCTGACTTTTTGTGTGTTCAAAATGCACCATTCAAAGCCACATCATCATTTTTCAATCCTTTGTGACTTCATTTGTTATTTTTCATGCATTTACTAATTATTTTGAGCTATAAGACCCTAAAATTGAAAAGCATTTCAAATGAACTCTGAAAAGGTTGAAAGTTGGCATGGTATCATCATTTCTTCCACATAGCATGTGCAAGAAAGTTGAGAGGGTTACGTCAAAAACTGGATGCACTTCGTGCCCAAAACAGACAATCTCTTTCGAAGTATCAGGATTTCATACGGAAACTCGTGTGTTACAAAGGGGTTTCGTTTTTTAAAACTTATTTGAACTCCTGACATTTTGTGTGTTGAAAATGCACCATTCAAAGCCACATCATCATTTTCAATCCTTTCTGACTTCATTTGTTATTTTTCATGCATTTACTTATTATTTTTAGCTATAAAACCCTAAAATTGAAAAGCATTTCATATGAACTCTGAAAAGGTTGAAAGTTGGCATGGTATCATTATTTCATCCACATAGTATGTGCAAGAAAGTTGAGAGGGTTACGGCAAAAACTGGATGCACTTCGTGTACAAAATGGACAATCTCTTTCAAAGTATCAGGATTTCATACGGAAACTCGTCTTTTACAAAAGGATTTCATTTTTTAAAACTTATTTGAACTCCTGACTTTTTGTGTGTTCAAAATGCACCATTCGAAGCCACATCATCATTTTTCCATCCTTTCTGACTTCATTTGTTATTTTTCATGCATTTACTAATCATTTTGATCTATAAGACCCTA
>NW_025228699.1:25973-29111 GCF_018294505.1 Triticum aestivum
AAAGTTGAGAGGGTTACGGCAAAAACTGGATGCACTTCGTGTACAAAACGGACAATCTCTTTCAAAGTATCAGGATTTCATACGGAAACTCGTCTGTTACAAAGGGATTTCATTTTTTAAAACTTATTTGAACTCCTGACTTTTTGTGTGTTCAAAATGCACCATTCAAAGCCACATCATCATTTTTCAATCCTTTCTGACTTCATTTGTTATTTCTCATCCATTTACTAATTATTTTGAGCTATAAGACCCTAAAATTATAAAGCATTTCAAATGAACTCTCAAAAAGTTGAAAGTTGGCATGGTATCATCATTTCATCCACATAGCATTTGCAATAAAGTTGAGAGGGTTACGGCAAAAACTGGATGCACTTCGTGTACAAAACGGACAATCTCTTTCAAAGTATCAGGATTTCATACGGAAACTCATCTGTTACAATTGGATTTCATTTTGTAAAACTTATTTGAACTCCTGACTTTTTGTGTGTTGAAAATGCGCCATTCAAAGCCACATCGTCATTTTCCAATCCTTTCTGACTTCATTTGTTATTTTTCATGCATTTACTTATTAGTTATAAGACCCTAAAATTGAAAAGCATTTCAAATGAACTCTGAAAAGGTTGAAAGTTGGCATGGTATCATCATTTCATCCACATAGCATGTGCAAGAAAGTTGAGAGGGTTACAGCAAAAATTGGATGCACTTCGTGTACAAAACGGACAATCTCTTTCAAAGTATCAGGATTTCATACGGAAACTCGTCTGTTATAAAGGGATTTTATTTTTTTAAACTTATTTGAACTCCTGAATTTTTGTATGTTCAAAATACACCATTCAAAGCCACATCATCACTTTTCAATCCTTTCTGACTTCATTTGTTATTTTTAATGCATTTACTAATTATTTTGAGCTATAAGACCCTAAAATTGAAAAGCATTTCAAATGAACTCTGAAAAGGTTGAAAGTTGGCATGGTATCATCATTTCATCCACATAGCATGTGCAAGAAAGTTGAGAGGGTAACGGCAAAAACTGGATGCACTTCGTGTACAAAACGGACAATCTCTTTCAAAGTATCAGGATTTCATACGGAAACTCATGTGTTACAATTGGATTTCATTTTTAAAACTTATTTGAACTCCTGACTTTTTGTGTGTTGAAAATGCACCATTCTAAGCCACATCATCATTTTCCAATCCTTTCTGACTTCATTTGTTATTTTTCATGCATTTACTTATTAGCTATAAGACCCTAAAATTGAAAAGAATTTCAAATGAACTTTGAAAAGGTTGAAAGTTGGCATGGTATCATCATTTCATCCACATATCATGTGCAAGAAAGTTGAGAGGGTTACAGCAAAAACTGGATGCACTTCGTGTACAAAACGGACAATCTCTTTCAAAGTATCAGGATTTCATACGGAAACTCGTCTGTTACAAAGGGATTTTATTTTTTTAAACTTATTTGAACTCCTGACTTTTTGTATGTTCAAAATACACCATTCAAAGGCACATCATCACTTTTCAATCCTTTCTGACTTCATTTGTTATTTTTAATGCATTTACTAATTATTTTGAGCTATAAGACCCTAAAAGTGAAAAGCATTTCAAATGAACTCTGAAAAGGATGAAAGTTGGCATGGTATCATCATTTTTCCACATAGCATGTGCAAGAAAGTTGAGAGGTTTACGGCAAAAACTGGATGCACTTCGTGTACAAAACGGCCAATCTCTTTCAAAGTATCAGGATTTCATACGGAAACTCGTCTGTTACAAAGGGATTTCATTTTCTAAAACTTATTTGAACTCCTGACTTTTTGTGTGTTGAAAATGCACCATTCAGAGCCACATCATCATTTTTCAATCCTTTCTGACATCATTTGTTATTTTTCATGCATTTACTTATTATTTTGAGCTATAAGACCCTAAAATTGAAAAGCATTTCGAATGAACTCTGAAAAGTTTGAAAGTTGGCATGGTATCATCATTTCATCCACATAGTATGTGCAAGAAAGTTGAGAGGGTTACGACAAAAACTAGATGCACTTCGTGTACAAAACGGACAATCTCTTTCAAAGTATCAGGATTTCATACGGAAACTCGTCTGTTACAAAGGGATTTCATTTTTTAAAACTTATTTGAACTCCTGACTTTTTGTGTGTTCAAAATGCACCATTCAAAGCCACATCATCGTTTTCCAATCCTTTCTGAATTCATTTGTTATTTTTCATGCATTTACTAATTATTTTGATCTATAAGACCCTAAAATTGAAAAGCATTTCAAATGAACTCTGAAAAGGTTGAAAGTTGGCATGGTATCATCATTTCATCCACATAGCATGTGCAAGAAAGTTGAGAGGGTTACGACAAAAACTGGATGCACTTCGTGTACAAAACGGACAATCTCTTTCAAAGTATCAGGATTTCATACAAAAACTCGTCTGTTACAAAAGGATTTCATTTTTTAAAACTTATTTGAACTCCTGACTTTTTGTGTGTTCAAAATGCACCATCCAAAGCCACATCATCATTTTTCAATCCTTTCTGACTTCATTTGTTATTTTTCATTCATTTACTAATTATTTTGATCTATAAGACCCTAAAATTGAAAAGCATTTCAAATGAACTCTGAAAAGGTTGAAAGTTGGCATGGTATCATCATTTCATCCACATAGCATGTGCAAGAAAGTTGAGAGGGTTACGGCAAAAACTGGATGCACTTCGTGTACAAAACGGACAATCTCTTTCAAAGTATCAGGATTTCATATGGAAACTCGTCTGTTACAAAAGGATTTCATTTTCAAAAACTTATTTGAACTACTGACTTTTTGTGTGTTCAAAATGCACCATTCAAAGCCACATCATCATTTTTCAATCCTTTCTGACTTCATTTGTTATTTTTCATGCATTTACTAATTATTTTGATCTATAAGACCCTAAAATTGAAAAGCATTTCAAATGAACTCTGAAAAGGTTGAAAGTTGGCATGGTATCATCATTTCATCCACATAGCATGTGCAAGAAAGTTGAGAGGGTTACGGCAAAAACTGGATGCACTTCGTGTACAAAACGGACAATCTCTTTCAAAGTATCAGGATTTCATACGGAAACTCGGTTGTTACAAAGGGATTTCATTTTTTT
>NW_025228699.1:34332-35237 GCF_018294505.1 Triticum aestivum
ATGCACTTCGTGTACAAAACGGACAATCTCTTTCAAAGTATCAGGATTTCATACGGAAACTCATCTGTTACAATTGGATTTTATTTTTTAAAACTTATTTGAATTCCTGACTTTTTGTGTGTTGAAAATGCACCATTCTAAGCCACATCGTCATTTTCCAATCCTTTCTGACTTCATTTGTTATTTTTCATGCATTTACTTATTAGTTATAAGACCCTAAAATTGAAAAGCATTTCAAATGAACTCTGAAAAGGTTGAAAGTTGGCATGGTATCATCATTTCATCCACATAGCATGTGCAAGAAAGTTGAGAGGGTTACAACAAAAATTGGATGCACTTCGTGTACAAAACGGACAATCTCTTTCAAAGTATCAGGATTTCATACGGAAACTCGTCTGTTAGAAAGGGATTTTTTTTAACTTATTTGAACTCCTGACTTTTTGTATGTTCAAAATACACCATTCAAAGCCACATCATCACTTTTCAATCCTTTCTGACTTCATTTGTTATTTTTAATGCATTTACTAATTATTTTGAACTATAAGACCCTAAAATTGAAAAGCATTTCAAATGAACTCTGAAAAGGTTGAAAGTTGGCATGGTATCATCATTTCATCCACATAGCATGTGCAAGAAAGGTTAGAGGGTTACGGCAAAAACTGGATGCACTTCGTGTACAAAACGGACAATCTCTTTGAAAGTATCAGGATTTCATACGGAAACTCTTCTGTTACAAAGGGATTTCATTTTCTAAAACTTATTTGAACTCCTGACTTTTTTTGTGTTGAAAATGCACCATTCAGAGCCACATCATAATTTTTCAATCCTTTCTGACATCATTTGTTATTTTTCAAGCATTTACTTATTATTTTGAGCTATAAGACCCTAAAATTGAAAAGCATTTC
>NW_025228699.1:39087-40625 GCF_018294505.1 Triticum aestivum
GGATTTCATTTTTTAAAACTTATTTGAACTCCTGACTTTTTGTGTGTTCAAAATGCACCATTCAAAGCCACATCATCATTTTTCAATCCTTTCTGACTTCATTTGTTATTTTTCATGCATTTACTAATTATTTTGATCTATAAGACCCTAAAATTGAAAAGCATTTCAAATGAACTCTGAAAAGGTTGAAAGTTGGCATGGTATCATCATTTCATCCACATAGCATGTGCAAGAAAGTTGAGAGGGTTACGGCAAAAACTGGATGCACTTCGTGTACAAAACGGATAATCTCTTTCAAAGTATCAGGATTTCATACGGAAACTCGGTTGTTACAAAGGGATTTCATTTTTTTTAAATTATTTGAACTCCTGACTTTTTGTGTGTTCAAAATGCACCAGTCAAAGCCACATTATCATTTTCAATCCTTTTTGACTTCATTTGTTATTTTTCATGCATTTACTAATTATTTTGAGCTATAAGACCCTAAAATTGAAAAGCATTTCAAATGAACTCTCAAAAAGTTGAAAGTTGGCATGGTATCATCATTTAATCCACATAGCATTTGCAATAAAGTTGAGAGGGTTACGGCAAAAACTGGATGCACTTCGTGTACAAAACGGACAATCTCTTTCAAAGTATGAGGATTTCATACGGAAACTCATCTGTTACAATTGGATTTCATTTTTTAAAACTTATTTGAACTCCTGACTTTTTGTGTGTTGAAAATGCACCATTCTAAGCCACATCATCATTTTCCAATCCTTGCTGACTTCATTTGTTATTTTTCATGCATTTACTTATTAGCTATAAGACCCTAAAATTGAAAAGCATTTCAAATGAACTCTGAAAAGGTTGAAAGTTGGCATGGTATCATCATTTCATCCACATAGCATGTGCAAGAAATTTGAGAGGGTTACAGCAAAAATTGGATGCACTTCGTGTACAAAACGGACAATCTCTTTCAAAGTATGAGGATTTCATACGGAAACTCGTCTGTTACAAAGGGATTTTATTTTTTAAAACTTATTTGAACTCCTGACTTTTTGTATGTTCAAAATACACCATTCAAAGCCACATCATCACTTTTCAATCCTTTCTGACTTCATTTGTTATTTTTAATGCATTTACTAATTATTTTGAGCTATAAGACCCTAAAATTGAAAAGCATTTCAAATGAACTCTGAAAAGGATGAAAGTTGGCATGGTAGCATCATTTCTTCCACATAGCATGTGCAAGAAAGTTGAGAGGGTTACGGCAAAAACTGGATGCACTTCGTGTACAAAACGGACAATCTCTTTCAAAGTATCAGGATTTCATACGGAAACTCGTTTGTTACAAAGGGATTTCATTTTCTAAAACTTATTTGAACTCGTGACTTTTTTTGTGTCGAAAATGCACCATTCAGAGCCACATCATAATTTTTCAACCCTTTCTGACATCATTTGGTATTTTTCATGCATTTACTTATTATTTTGAGCTATAATACCCTAAAATTGAAAAGCGTTTCGAATGAACTCTGAAAAGGTTGAAAGTTGGC